>NW_027514713.1:8852500-8990000 GCF_048772815.1 Callospermophilus lateralis | reverse complement strand
CTGAGAAGCCACTAACAGCAACTAGTAGAAGTTCCCCCAAAGCATTCCCAGTTTATAATTATTTAGAGCAGAAACACAAAAAGGAAATATACTAATACATTGATTATGGTCATTGCTGTATAGTAGGATTTCACCACTTTCCTTTTGGCAGTTTTTTTTACAATGGTCTTGTGATATGCATAATCAGAAAATAATGCGTTAGAGTTTTTTTTCTTTTTTATGACAAAATGGAGGGAGACTTTGGGAGTGGTGGCAGGGCATGCTTGGGAGCCAGAGGTGCTGCTAGAGATGTGATCTGAAGCAGAGAGACAGCATTAGCCAGGTCTCTCTCTTCTTTCCTGCCCCCAATTTCCTGCCCATGCATCTCTTTGACTGACCCTGACTATGCAGGGCAGACCCCAAGAAAGGCAAGAAATCAGTCTAAGAGCAAACAGGGAATTGACAATCATCCGCACATTTCAGAATTGTTTTCCATTTTATCTTTCGATATTTGGGGACACAGGGAGAGAGAGGAGCCCACACTCTCCAACAGAGCTCCTGGTACCACCACACCAAAAAAAAAGTACATTTTCAAAGCAGTGTGCAAACAACCTAGCTAGATTGCCTAAGTTCATTTTTTTATGGAAAGAACTTAAGGATTCAAACCCAGAAGTGGGAGGAAGGAGTATAATTCACCAAATGAACAACATTGATCATTGGGAAAGTTTCACACACAGGTTCAATTTTTATCAATTCATAAAATCTATAAACTGATAGTTCTTAATGAATAAGGTTTCATAACTCATTTGCAAGAAGCAGAAAGCAATTCATGAGGTTAGGTTTTCCAGGTTAGTTACTATTTTCTCTATTCCCTTTGCTCTTTGTGTAATCAGGCAGAGCTCAGAAACATGGCGACTCCACTACAACAACAACAATAATCCACTTGAAAGAAGGAGACAATCAAATACTCACCAAACCAACTATGAATTTGCAGAGCTTTTGGAGTTGTGGCAGTTCTGAAAAAGAACCATTACCCCTTCACCTTCAAAAACAACATCAGACTCTATTGTGTTCTGTAAAATCATCTGTAAGTGTGAGCTAGCTAAGTTCCAGTTTTAATTCTCTATACACATCTCCCATTCATTTATTAGAATGTTTAAAACTGCAGCCTTTGCTAAAAGCCAGTCCACAAACACAATAAAATTTTTCATTAAAATATTTAAAACCCAGAATGGCAGTAATAACATCAAAACTAAATGCTAGCAGCCTGCAGCAGCAAATCTCAAGTGGCCCTTCCACCATGCAGCCCTGTTCAAAGAGACAGCATTTCACACTTTGTCCAAAAAAGAAGAGCTAGCCAAAATCTTGAATTGTCCAAAGAAATGTATGAAAGCCTTCCAATCCTTACCCTCTAGTCCTTTCATAATGTAGAGCTGGATAGACAATAGATAAATAGATAGAATGAATTACCATATGGAGCTGAGCCTGCTGTGAGTGTGTTTTGCAAACTAGCACACCCTGCCATGGAGGCCTGGAGAGAATGGGGAGCAGATGCTAACCCCAAGAAGGATAGAGGGTTAGCTTCGCACCAACAGGTACAGCCATTTGTGTGTACTGCCATCTATCAGATCTATTAAGATAAGAATGAAGTGCCCAATGCTCACCAGACATAATTGTGCTTCTCAAACCAAATACAGGAAGCAAAAAAAAAAAAAAAAGTGTGATACACAGAACAGAACATTGGAAATGAGAACTGCTGCCCAGGAAGTATCAGACTTGAGATCTGAAGACAGGCAGAGAGATCCTGTGGGGCCTAAGCATAGAGCTCACTTATTCTATAGTTTTCTGAAATACCTTTAACAGGGGCAGGGTTCCCCAATTGGCAATAAGAACCTCAAACTGCAAACACACCTGGGAAAAGTAGTAACACTAACTTGATTTAGCACAAGTTCTGCAGAGCTGCCTTTCTTGAGAAAGATTTCAATTTGAGGGTGAGGACTGAGCAATCATAGGGAGGAGATATAACATAAGGAAGAATTGTCCTGTGGAGAGAGCAAACAACTGCAAGAAGGCAGCTTAATCCAGCAAGAACTTACAACTCCAGGTCACTTTTTATCCCCCCACAAAAAACAAATACATCACAGCAGCTGTTTAAGGAACCCCCTTCCAGCATGACCTAGACACATAGTCAACCTCAGGATGGTGAACAGAAGTAGATTCCAAATCCTGGTACCATGAGCTCATGCAGCAGCAGGCTTATGTTCTACAATCAAGGAGAAAGCATCAGCAATGTGAAATGCAGAGGGCTGCAGAGGAAAGTGGTCATGTTCCAAGGAAAGGAGTAGAGGAACCCATATTCCTTAAGAATGTATGTTGTTTTTTGTTTTTTTGTTTTTTTGTTTTTTTGTTTTTTTTAAGAGACCACTTCTCCTATTTTGTGTTGGGAATTCATAATCCCAGTTCTTCGATACTTATCAGTTTTATGCAATAGAGTTCCTATTTTTTCATAATAACCAAATATCATTTAATCTGAATGTTCTCAAAGCAGAGGTAAATTAAGCTAATTGAATTGACTTGACAAAAACAACTTCAGAAACCTTTTCGCAGTCAGGTTTCCTCATCTCAATCCAGAATAAAAGACTATTTTCCCAATCCTTCCAATAATGGTACACACAAATTAGATTAATCCAAACATGTAAGTGAAAAGTTAATTCATTATATAATGAACCCTTAACTCCACTGAAGAACCCTTATTGAGAAAATGTTTGTATTGGAAAGTCAGTAAGAAATTAGAAGAATAATGGTTTTTGCCATTCATAAATGACTTCTGATCTCTGGGAAGTGAGAAGACAAACTTATATGAAATAGGCAGTAGGCAACTTTTATCTATTAAAAATATAAGGAAGAGATAACAATAGCTAGATTTAGGAAGAAACCAGATAGTAAGAGAATTCAATCATTTTTACACATTCACACTGATATATTCAGTGCACTCTGATATTCTTCATTTTTTCCTATGAATATTTTCGTATTTTCCTATCCAAGGGTGTTTCAAAACTACCTCATATCCTTACCTAAGAACAGACAACCAGTATATTTACACCAAATACTAACCAGAAAAATGGCAAGTGAATTGGAAAAAGAATAAGATTCTATGTAATTCAGTTATCTGAACCGAACCATAGGGTTCCAATCCCTTCTAAAAGCATCTTGACCAACACCAAAGCTACTTTTCTCACTGTGGGA
This sequence comes from Callospermophilus lateralis, assembly GCF_048772815.1. Taxonomy (NCBI): domain Eukaryota; kingdom Metazoa; phylum Chordata; class Mammalia; order Rodentia; family Sciuridae; genus Callospermophilus; species Callospermophilus lateralis. The sequence goes on along the minus strand of NW_027514713.1, from coordinate 8,986,775 downwards.
CATCCTGTATTTAAAAAAATAAATAAATAAATCAACCAACCAACATATGCTCAGTGAGCCCAGTTATTTTCATTGCATACATTTGGAATGACAAAGTATCTTTGAATGAAGAGGTGATAATCTAATTTTGGAAGGCTCACTCCACCACAGTGTGGCAGGTGCTCAAAGTCAACTCCATGTGCCTCTCTAGAGGATACATAGAACCTCGCTACACATAACACATTTCAAGTCCCTAAGACCCCAGAAAAAGAAAGTGGTTGCCTCCACAAAATTCCAGTTCCACAATAGCCAGCACTCTGCCAACCAAGTGTTAGAAAGAAGTTCTAAGCAAATGTAAAAATAACCAATAGTCACATATTTGAAGATAATGTTCACAGGACTAATCAGTCTTTGATGGCATGAATTATTTGCATGATTCTCATTATTTACCCAATTTCTAAAATTCCATCACAGGGTGCATTTCTTGCTCATGTTTGAAGGCTCTTATTGTAAGAGCTCCTCTATGAAGTGATATCCTAATTGCTATGAAAATAATCAAGGTACCACTTAACACTCTTGTCTCAAGATATTTATTTTTAGCCTCTTACTCTTACCCTACTGTAGAACCCTTTACCTTCCCAGTCCCTTTTTATTACTCAAAGATTATACACATTCGAATAAAGAGAAGGAAGAAAATGTCAATAAACAAAACAAAGAAAAATTTACGATCCCTCTTTACAATTACTCTTATAATAATTAGAAGCACAAACATGGGGATCATTATATTTCAAATATTGTCATGGTGACAAAGTAATGCCAGGCAGCTGTGTACGATTTTTTTATACTGTTTTCATTTGTTAAAATACTTCCAACATTGTTTGGATCTTTTCACCAGCTGGCCAGAAATGGGTTTAAGTCCACTTTATGTTACAACGTCTCTAAGGCCAAAGAGCTTCAGACATTTTGAAGTCCCAGATTAACAGGGTGCACATGTGTAAATAAGGAAAGCCGGCTTTACAGCTTGGAGGTGTGTAGCCCTGGATCTCACTCCCACAATGCTTGAAAAATTCCCAACTTGATTAACTTTCAGAGCCTATAAAATGCTTTGAGCTCCTCCAAGAAAGACGCTATATAAATACAAAGTATTATTATTAGGTGGCACTGGAATTTATGAACAGTTTAGTTACTTCATCAGTTTCTTAGGATGTAATTTTTGTTCTGGCTCGCACAAATCCACCTGTAGGGCTAAAACAAAATTTGGTCCAATGATCCAAAAAACCACCCTCTCTCAAACAATAAAGCAAAGTTATTCTCATTAGCTAGAAATAGCTAATTAACTTTTCATGCTGTTGGAACCTCACATTACACCTGTAAGGAGTCACACTAAGCCACCCCTAGGGTCAGCCAAACCATGTAATTCTGTTCCTTTGGGGTGGCATCTCTGGAAAACCATCACAATTATCTTTCATAATATCTACTGCAAAAATAAATGCATTCAAAATTATATTTTTCTTAACTCAATAATTTAGCTAAATTTCCATGCACCCTCTTAATGCACATTTCTGGATATAATGATTTTCATAAGTTTAGTATCAACTACCAAAATCCACAATTTATTTGCCAATGAAGTAAGAAATATTTATTGATTTCTGATAATTATTTTTTTAAAAAAACTCACACGTGCACAAATATATGGTAAAGCAATATAGTGTATATCAGGGAGGAAGGAATACAGAATATAAAACAACCAAAGGATTTAGGATTCAACTGAAAAAGAAAATTGGAAATATGCACTTCTAAAGGTGATTAATAACATACAGCTGATGGTTGTTTTCCATTGACTGAATTAAATCAGATGTTGTATTAATTACAAGTGAATATTCCAGCAGGAGGTCAGAGGAGCAACTGAAAATTGAGAAGTGCATCACCAAAGTCGAGTTGGGACTAAACTGGTGGTCCAGGTTCATTAAAATAATCTGGAGAGCTTTAAAATAATACTGATAACTGGGTCCCACACCAGACCAATTAAATTAGAAGCTCGGGAAGTGGAGCCCAGGCATAGTATTTTAAAAGCTCCCGAGGTAATTCTAATATGCGCCAGGGTTGAAAAACACTAGTCGAGACTTAGAAGGAGTCAGTCGGACAGAAAAGCAGTGGGGACAAGCATAAAAGTGAGGGAAAGATGCCTAGGTGAATATTAGGTGCACTTGGGGACCAGTGAGCCAGCCCAGAGTGGACAGGCAGGAGATTCTGAAAAGAGCAGAAGGGCTGGTTGCATATATAGAAGGCCTTGAAATCCAGAACCACAATTTGGCTGATCATCTCCTCCTCAGACCCAGCCATTCTGAGCCCCAATTCCTCCTCAAGATGTTAAGTTTTTTTTTTAATATTTTAAGTTGTTAATATAAAATATTTTAAAACAACCATCAATTTTCCAGAATATTTAGTCTTCTAGGATAAACCTCTCACAGTTTAATCATTCCTCATAAGAGCCTGATACTTTCTCAAAAACTGGAACCCAGAAAATTTCAGTTCTTGGGATATGGTCTCCCCAGGCAGAAGAGCCCTATTGAGCCCTGGCATAGGACATTCACCAGGAGGAAGCACAGGAGCCTGAACACTTTGCCTTCAGGTCACATAACTGCATGCATGTTAAATTTTTAGTCCACAACAGCTTCTAAATTGGGGTGGATGCTGGTTTGTCTTGCTTTATTTTGATTTGTTTTGCTTTAATAAACTACATAGCTATTCTATGAGTGTGCAGTTGAATTTTTTTTTTCCTTAATGGCAGGACTTCGCATTCATCCCTGTTCTATTTCAGCATATTTGTTTTGGCCCGCTCTCCCAGCCTCCTTCCTTGAAAGTTAATTATGTTTGATTAACATGATCTGAATGTGTCTGTTTCCAAGTGCCAAAGTGAAGTATTCATTAGCCCTTCGGTGTGATGCACAAATTACTCCACCAAACAGTAAGGAACCAATTTGGACCCTTGGGAACAATTTAACTCAATTCCAAGATACTTCAATGCCACTTCCCTGGTATTCTTCCCACCTAAACAATTTATATGAAGAAAAGGCAGCAAGGAATTGATGAGCTAAACAAAGAAGTAAGGAATCCTGAACTGAGAGTTTCCTGTCTGACTTTCTGTGAGTTTGGATCCCTAAAACATCATCTGAACTTTCTTTGTAGAAGGCCATCAACAGATAGCAAAGCAGCCCCTCAGCTCTTTTTCTGCCACTTTGTCTCTCCACCACCATAAACTGATTTATTTCATTCCAAGATTACAAAATTTAGTCTATTATTCATTATTAGCATCTTCAATCTAGAGGGATGTAATTTCTATTTGGAAGATGAGTGGGAGAAGACACTGATTTCAGTTAGCATTCTTTTCCAAAGAGCAACTTCACCCTCACATGGACTTAGCTCTGGCCAGGGCCCCCTTTCCTTCCCTATAAATCAGAAATTATACTGACCTACTTTTCTGAGCATAGCTAATAAAAAGTTGTGTGAAGCACCATCCAGATATAAAGTGGCCTATAAATGCTTTATGTTCTGCAAGTGGCATGGGACAGCCATGCATTTCTAAAGCTTAGGGGCCATATGCCTAAAGTTTGCGTCTTAATTACAACTAAGAGAATTCCACACGTGTTGGCAAGTAAGACATTCTATTTGTACTTGGCAGGTTCATTTTCTTTAATAAATTAGATAATCCAATTTGGGTTCTTTTCGCTGTGGTTAATTTTCTCCCCTTTTCTTCTGGACAGAAAAGATGAAAGAAAATATGAAGAGTAGGAGCCTGTGGAACATCTCAGAATTCAGAAAGAACCATGAATGTGACCTCATATCGAGGCTGATCTATCTGTGTGAACATATATACATGTGAATATGTGTTCTCTAATATGTGTATTGAGGGAGTATTTAAACTGAGATTCATGGGCTCACCTCTCTGAGCAGTGACAGCATCTGACAGGAAAGGAGGAAGGGAGCTCTGGACACCCAAACAATGAACACAAAAGTCTGTTTCACATTCTGTCAGGAAGAGTTGAGGTGGTGGAACTGATGAGTCACGTGGCACCAAGCACTGCATGTTCAAATTCTGCAGTTTCTAAAAGTATTCAGCATGCTTAATTTTCTCCCATTGCTGATATTAATGATAGCACTTAGCATTTCTAAAACATTTTTCATCTTCAAAGCACTATATGAACCTTACCTAATTAACTAACATTAATTAATTATAATTAAACTTGCCCTGGGCTTACAAATCAGGAGAACTTGAGGAAGGGAGGGGAGAGGAAGGAGAGAAAAGAAGAAAAGCTTTCTAGACAGACAGGTTCCCCGAGTTTTCTCAGACTGAATTTCGACTCAAATTATCAAAGATTTTTTAAACAGTCCTTGAGATAACCTAATAGGCCTTCCCTGCTTCCCAGTGGTTAAATATTGATGAGAATGATGGTAAATGGTCTCCAGAAAAGAAAAATTATCATTCTTATACCAACTTATATTAATAGAAGAATTTAAATGCCACTTAAAAGTGTTTCTCTGAAGCAACATGTTCTAAAATATTGAGCCAACGAAATCTCTTTTCCTAGAGCAACTTCCCTTCACACACACACACACACACACACACACACACACACACACTCACTGCTCAGTGGCGTCAGAATTCCGACTTCCAGGCTTTAAGTGCAGTGAGCTCAGTGTTCTAACTCATAAGCCTATTTCAGACATTTTAATGTATCTATTGAATTTCCTTTTTATTAACCTTAGCAAAAACTTTCAGTAATATTATATCCCAAGATCAAATAAAACATCCTGTTTCCATAATTCCTAGACAGAAAAGCCATATAATCAAATGAGTCTATTTGGATGCTTACGTTCTGTACATTACACTTATCTAAATTTATACGCCAAGGAGCGAGTGGGGAGATAGGGTTTAAGGCCTCTTAAAAGTTCCCTCGCTTTCATTCTTGAAATGTCTAGATGAAATATGTTGCTACGCTTGACTGGAAACCGTTGCTAAGACTTTGTTCGAGTCAGAACTTGCTGAGACTCTGTCCTAAAGCATGCACTTTAGTAACCTGCAAATTCTGTATTGTATCAAAAAATAATGTTCCTCCTTTACGGTTCTTCAAAGGTCAGTGTTTAATAGGGCAGCTGTGCAAAACATGGCAAAAATAGTATAATTCATCTTGGCTTTTGTTTTTGTTTTATTTCACATACTTGCATTGGTAACATCATCCTATTTCTATCAATAAAGCAGACTTTTGTAATGTTATAGAAAAATCATTGCAACATGCCTGTATCCCTATAGGTTTGTGTACTTTAAAGGCCTCCAAGCTTGAAAGGGATATAATCTTCACTTCTCAATAAGTCTCAGATAGGAACTGATACAGCTCAGTTAACAGTGGTTACACTCAGAAGCCGGTTATCGATCACCTATGATCACCTATGTGTGTGTCGTTTATCTCCTGAATTTGATCTTTTCATTGCACCCTTCTAACCTCCACGTAATGGGAGCCTACAGGCCCTGTTCTCCACGAAGTCACCTCCATCTTCTGAGTGCCCACCTACCTCCCTCTGAAGATACCCCTCATCTTTCTCCTCAAAAGCCTGAATCTCAGAGGTAATAGAGGTTTGAGCATAAATAAATGGATGGCTGCAAGCACCATCAAAACATCCAGTAGAGGCCAGAGTCTCTAATCTCCCACTATTTTTTTAGTTTTTCAAAGATGATCCTCAGCCTTTTGCTTTGCAAAGACACACAACTATATTTTAATTCTTAGCTCTCTTAAGAAAAGTTCTTTTTGATTTGGGATTTTTGTTTTATTTGTTCTCTCTGTGTGTGTGTTAACAGTGAAATTAATTCAACATTTGGAAAGTATCCAATGTCAAAGAAAAAGTGGATTATACAGAAATCAACATGTCACATTCTGGGAGGGATGATGTTCTGGGGCACCCCATCACGGGACTCTTTCAGAAATAGACAAATAAAGGGACCACAAAATAAATCAAAAGAGAACATAATTTTTAAGATATTTAAAATCCTCTCGCTGTAAGGCTAATGGCATATGCCATTTTCATTTGATGGCCTGAGGCAAAGTCCCCTAACTACACATAATGCTCACAGAATCACATCTTTTATTTTTTGTCTTCTGCCAGGGAAGTTATATGACTCCTTATGGTGTCTTAGGAAAACTCAGTATACAATGTGTAAGCTTGCTCTGCTACCTGAATCCTTTAGAGAGATACATTTGCTAAAGGATGAAACCTAATTTCTGAGCTCCACCTAATTGTCGAATCCAAAATCTCTTACATTCTTGATAATTGTTCTATATAATTCCAATTTCAAATGGCATCAAATCTGCTCTAGCAACAGAGAATTTTACATGGAAACTTTTCTCAAACATTTTTCTAAGTTAGAAAAAAAGGGAAATATTTTATATGCCATGTGTTCTGAGCTTGGCGATTCATAATAAATGACAAAATGTGTTGTATGAAGGTAACACAACCCCAATATTAATACTTGGAAGTCAAACCTTGCTGTGCATAGGTTCACTACACAGCCTATTACACAATGTTTTTACATTATTTAAATCCATTTGCTTAACACTCTGTGATTCCTGCTGTAAACTCATGAGGCTGTGATATGCAGAATCTCCACCCTCACGTCTTTGATCTGTTGTGCTTGAGAGAGGGTGAGGACTTTAATTAGAAGTTGAGTCTTGAATAACTTTTTCTGAATAAAGGTAAAAGAGTTTCAAAAGATGAAACCATCATCTTCAAGATCAAGCTTATTTGTTTGAGGATTTTGAAGTAAAGAAGGGTCCCACATGTGAGGGCTGGGAATAAAGGAAGGACCAATTTAGAAATGTGCTTTTTCAGAGATGCAGAATATGTGATTAACATACCCATGCCAGGACTGAACTCTCCCCTGAATAGAGGACTCATGCTGTGAGCCTTCTTCTCCCTGCAGTTTACATCAAGACAGGAAAAGAAACCAAGCTTCTGAGCAGAGAAACTGAGAACCTGGATTATGCCTAGTAAATGAACTAAAGCAATCTCTGTAATGGCTGTTACATGTTACATTTCTTTTATGTACCCCAAGCAAAATCTGTTTAAAATAAATTTTAGGTTTAAACTGGAAGAGCTTCTAGCATAATGGTATAAGGTACCCAGGACAAAATTGAAATGATCATTCTAGAGCTACAAAAATCTCAGGAACATAAATTTTAATTTCATGGTATGCCTTGAAGTGGTGGTTTTGCAATAAATTTAAAATATATGTAGTCTCAGTGTTTGCCTGGCAAATGCAAATACATGAAACAAACATGGTTAGTAAATGAATCGACAATTTGCTACACTTGAAGAAATCCGTTTTTATACTGAATATTTCAATTGGCAAAGATTTTTTAAAAAATTGTCTTTCTAAAGGAATTACCATGAGTACAATTCACATGATGGTCCCAAAGTGATCAGGGGTAGTAAAACCATGGGTTTGCTGGTCAAAAAACTAATAATAATAATTTAAAAATTAAAAACCTTAAACAACTGAGGAAATGTTCTTGCTACAATAATTTTCTTTTTTATATGTACATAGACTCCAAAAACAAACAAATACAAACCAGTTCAAGTTCCCTTGCCGAAGGATCAAGAAGCAAAAAAAAAAAAAAAAAAAAAACCTAGTAGAAATAAAAAGCAAAACAAAACCACCCATCAAAGGATATAACTGGGCATGGTGGCGCACACTTGTGATCCTGGCAACTCAGGAGGCCAAGACAGGGTCACAAGTTGAAGGCCAACCTCAGCTACATAGGAAGACCCTGAGCAACTTAGTAAAACCCTATTTCAAAATTAAAAAATAATAATAATAACAACTTGGGGTGTAACTTGGTAATAATACGCCTGTGGGTTCAATCCCCAGTGAAAAATAAAGAAGAAGAAGGACACATTCCAGATGGACTTTAGTAGGTTCTTACCTGTGCAGTTTTCAAGTATAAAACAGCTCGAGGCTAAGAAACCTTAAAGTGGAGCTGATAACATTTCAGCAACTCACCCACTCAACAAACCTGTCACCAAAAGAGCTTATTGAATGAGGATTCTCATCAATTCTTGCCCACCCCCCACCATATACACACTTTTTAAAATGTAAACGATCATTCTTGATTTATCAATTTTTCAGACTAATGACACAAATTTCGCATTCCCCTTCAGTGGTACATTTGCTTATAAGTTGTTTTTTCCTTCTTTTTTTTTCAGAAGTGTGTTTTATAGCACCAGTCACTTTTCTCAAAATAAATTCTTGCATTTTTTTTGTTTGTTTGTTTTGGTTTGGTTTTTGGTTTTTTGTCAAGCTATACCATCTATCTCACTCCATCAATTCTTTTTATTTTTTTAAAGAGTTTGTTTGAAAGATGCCAGTTAGTCTTCAGTGTTGACATTGACTTCCTTACTACTTTCACCAACCAGCTACAGGAGCTGGAATCCAGGGACTCTAGAAATTTATACTATGGGATCACATTGTTCTCTATATTCACAAGAAAAAAAAAAGTTCCAAATTACCATCCCTATTTCATCCTTTCCTGAATCATCTTAAAAGTGTGTGATTAAAGCTCTTCAATTCTCTCCACTGAAGCTCCATTGCCAGAGGCAATAATGCAGTGAAGATACCAGGAAGCTATTAACTCCGAGTCCAGTGTTGTCCTGGGCCCACACTTCTGCTCCTCCCTGGTGGAGCTTTGGCCAAGAAGCATCCACCTTTTGGCCTCAGCACCCTCCTGTATAAAATGAGTAGGTTGGATAGTTATGAATACAGAAGACAATACCAGCATGTGGTCACACATTAAAGAAAGGCAAGCGACTCAATTGGTTCTTTTTTTTAAATATATATTTTTTTTAGTTGTAGACAGACACAATACCTTTATTTTATTTGTTTATTTTTATGTGGTGCTAAGGATCGAACCCAGTATTCTACATGTGGTGGGCGAGCACTCTACCACTGAGTCACAACCCCAGCCCCTCAATTGGTTCTTGATGTTGTGTAAACCTATTTGAGAAGGTTTGTTCATTCTTTCCAGAGGTCATTAAATATGAGAAGCACTGGCGTAGGGATCTATGAAATTTCTTCCCTGATACAAACTTCCTTGTCTAGTACAGATGTCTAGTAGCCATAGGATAGTAGAAGATGATTCCTGATGATTTGCTTTTAGATCCCTTAGGACTAGAATGGTATCAGAAGGTCTTTTTACCTAGTTCCAGAAAGACTCCCTGCTTATTGATGCTTGAAATTTCTTCAACAAGGAAGTGGAACCTTTTACTTTTACAACCAGAAAAAAACAAACAACAAAAAAAAAGCCTGAAGTGCAAATACTCAGAAAAGGTAAAACCAAGAAATTTAATCATACCAAGGTGAAACTGAACACCAAGAATAAAAGGCAAAGATCGGATTTCTGCAAATTTTGCTAGGGAAGAAGGAGTTGAGAGAGGAAAAGGGTATTCAATGCTTATAGGTTATTCACTAGTGAAATAATATGATAGAAGGAGGGGAACAGGAACCAGAATATAAAATTTAAGGTCATGACAATTTTTGTTCAGCAAACCCTATCTGTTTTGAATTGAAAGAAAATAATCTATGAAGATTTTCAAATTCTAATTTTATTATCAAAGTATTTTGTTCCTGATTTAAATAATGCAAGTATTATCCAATAACCCCAAATAATTTATCGCCTAGTCAACTACATGTTCCCTTTAGCAATTCTGCAGCACACCAGAGGAAGTGATGGCCCCAGGATCTGTGCTGAAGAGGAGCACCCCAGTACGTTAACCATTTGGAGAAATCAGGACAATGAAAGCACACTTTTTCTGGGAACTCAACCTGTTACCAGCTGATAGTCATCTTAAGAGGCACTTTTCTATAAATCACTGCAATTTAAAAACCAAATGCTTTGAAACTCCTTTTGCTAGATCAAATCAAAGTGACTCTCAGTTGGTGGAAGGCCCAGATGTGAGTTTCATAACACACATCAATTACTATCTAATCCATCACTTGTAATGACTGAATGTGCTCACTCTCATTCCCAGAACCAGTGTCATGGAAACAAATAACAGCATCAAGGTGGGAATGGAATGAAAAAAACCACTCTAGTCACTATCTGCAGAGCAAGAGTTGAACATGTGTCAGCATACACTCAGTTTGGCCTTTTAATCTCAAACCATATCATCTCTTGAACTATTTAAAGCCCAAACTGTAAGCAGCAAAAGATGTTGCTATGGCAAAGTGTCAATTTCTCTAATAGCTCCTAGGACACTTTGTCTGGTAACAGCTAAACGTTTCCAGATAATGGTATGTTCATCAAAATGTTCATTAACCTCAGTGATGGGCACATGAGAAGTGTTGGTTTATTTGTGTCCTTCACATTGTCACAGGCCACTTTCAACCAAAAATAACACTGCAAATTAACACAATGTGAATAAGATGACATAAACATGGACTAGTACATAGGCCATCGGAATAGCTAAACTATTCTCACAGCTGAATTTCTAGTCCATTGCCACACAAAAGGGGTGTGTCAGCTATCATCACTTCATTTCCTACTCGAACTGGTTGCTCAATTATTCTGGTGAGAGATCATCATCACCATCACTAAAATTTATTTAGTGTTCACTATGTGCAGGGACTGCTCTGTATGTGTTATATGTATTCATTAATTTCTTCCTTATAAAATTAATAATGTGGTAAGTACTATTATTATTGTTTTATAAGTGAAGAACTAAAGCCGGAGTGGTTAAGGATTTGTGCAAGGTCACACAAGTAACTGTGTTCAATTCTTAACAGAGTATAGGCCTTGTCCTTCTTTGTCACATTTCTAACAGCTCCACAAACACATTACCTCCCATTCTCCCTGACCAGCTAGAATGTTATCTAAAAGAAAGTTGGAAGAATAAAGAGATGCAGGCAATGCACTAAGAAGACTTCTTTGCAACAATCACTTTAGCAATCAAAGACAGAGTCCACAAGGTTAGCATTTTACCTATACAGGTCTGTGGCCTTGGAGATGAAATGTGTAACTTCCTTGAATATATGTTGCTTATGGGGACAGCCCAGACAGCACAATCACCTGGAAACCATCGCAGCAAGAGCATCATCCCACCTCAGGTGTTATTTTTCTTGTGTGTTCACTCTAGGAACCAGAATCTTAACTGTGCCACTGAGAAGTTAAACATTTCATGGAGACTGCAGATGATTAACTACAGTGACAGATTCCTCTCTATGGAATAAGGACCATAAACAGTTTTTTATAATTTAACTTAAGCAAAAGACATATGTGTCTTTATGTGTGTGTATATACAAAATATAAATGTATACAAATATATTATCATTTATTTATATAATATACCTATATTCATTTATGTATATATATATATATATATATATATATATATATATATATATTATATTGAGATATATGCTTATATAGATTTATACATATATATCTCAAGCATTCATATTACCTTGGACTATACAACATACAATGTGGCCAATAGTATTAATCTGCCTAGGTCTCTCCTTACACTGTCCATCATATTCTGTACTCCACACTATCCTTGTCATACCTGTGTCCTATGTTTTGGCAAGTCATTTCCTTGGGTAAATTCCTGCATTGCTAAATCCAGGCAATTTTTAATCTCTATTTTATCCTTACATGGAACATGGTTTAAGTATAGAGTTTAAACAGTAGTACTTCTTTTTTTTTCCATGATAGTCACTTTATTTTTTAATGATATACATTTTATAATGTTAAATTATCTTTTTACATTTCTGGAATAAGCTCTACTCAGTCATCTTATACCATTTTTATTTTGAATAAGCAATTTCTCAAAATATGCATAAACATGCATAAATCACAAGTGTGTACTTTGAGGAATATGACAAAGTGAACCTGTCTTGTAACCACATCCAGATTTTAAAAATACAACTTCTGAAACACCCCCAAGAATCACTTTTCCAATTCTTTTTCCCTCCCTCTTCTTCAAAAATAATCAATCCCTAACTCCTAATAGCAGTGAGAAGTTTGACCTAATTGTGAACTTGACATAAATGGACTTGGACAGAATGTATTACACTGTATGTGATTTCTTTAGGTCATAAACATATTCACATGTTTCATCTTGTTATGATGTAAATATTTAGCTTGTTTATTTTCATTGTTGTATAGTATTTTATTGTATAAATATATCAAAGTGGGCTGGGGTGGAGGCTCAGGGCTGGGGTTGAGGCTCAGCAGTAGAGTGCTTGCCTAGCACATGCAAGGCCCTGGGTTCAATCCTCAGCACCACATAAAATAAATAAGTAAAATAAAGGTATTGTGTCCAACTACAATTGAAAAATAAATATTTTTTTAAAAATTATATATATCAAAGTGTATCAGTAGTATTTTTAACAATGTTTGCTTTCTCCGGCACATTTTTTAGTTCTTAGGCTAGAAGAGGCTCTTCTTTCAAGGTGCATGATCCTCCTGTGCTATTCTTGTCTGTATGACCCTGCTTCACATGACTCCCATTCTTGCCCCATGAGTGGCTACCCTGAGGCCACTGGAGAAATAATTGTTTTTACTTTGCTTTGCTCCTTTTGTTCAAAAAAATAAATAAGTAACATTTTTCAGATAGTGATCTAAACAGAGGATGACGAACCCTCTCCCAACTCTGAGGGAAAATAGGCTGTCTTCCCCTATCCATCCTTATACTTAGTTTCTGAAACAAATAAACATTCTTACTGAGTCTTCTAAGAGAGTTAAAACATGATCTAACTCAGCTCAGAGGAATAAAATTAATTTTCAAAGTCCATGTTGGTTGCCTGGCCCAGGACAAAATAACAGTCAAGCTAAGAAATTATTTGTGAGTCACACAAATAGTTCCCCAAAGAAGGAACCTGGTTTTAGTGCTATTCGTAGTTTTTGCCTTATTCTTAGTCTCCAAAATAATATTTAATGTGCTGGGGTAATAAGCATTTATGTGCCATTATCTAAATAATCAAAAACATTTAGAAATCTCATAAGGTTGATAATGGTCACCAAGGAAGAAGGAAGCTCAAACACACACATTTGACCTAACAACATACCAAACAAACACTAGGAGAACTGGCAAACAGGAGCTGATTCCTCAGCTCTTATGGCTCTTCTTCATCTTCTTTTTATCCTAAGCAATACTTTGCTTTAGAATAGCCTTAAAATAACATTGGTTTATTCAGTGTAACACTTAAGTCATCCAGATAACAATGCAATAGAAAATAAAAACAATTTTAAAACCTAAACTAGTTAGGATTCATTTGCAAGTAAAAGAGACACTATTCTGAGTTGGTGATGTTAAAAATCAGGAGAGGGAGGGAAATTAGTGGCTCAAAACACAGTTAAAATCCAGGACAGTCTGTACCAGAGGTGGAACTCCTGGACTCAGTTTCTCTCTACCTCTGGGTTGACTTCACTCTTGAGTATGCTTATGGAGACCTTGTAGCTCAGGTTTACCCGTAACCTAGAGCTAGTACTCATGGCAGAAAGGTATTATCTCTTCTCCATAATTCTAACAAATGTCCATGAATTGAGTGTCATTGTCCTAAACTAGGTTACATGACCATCCCTGAACCAACTGTATGTCAAGGAAATATGATACACTGGAAATGAGAGTAGAGGGAGATTCTATAATCTCCATCTAAACCTCATAGCCTGAAGAAGCTAGGGAGGGGCAGTTCCCCAAAATGAAATCAACTTCCCAAACTGAGTTAGTAAATTAATGACAAACATTTTTACAAAGAGAAATTAAGCCCAATGACACAATGTCACAATTCCAACATCTTAACTAAATGGCAAATTCAGGCATACACTGAAAATATATCAGCACAGAATCCTTCCATTTCTGACAAGAAAATATGTGGATCACTCAGCTAGAAATTAAAATCTGAATCCATTTAGAAACAATCAGGAACTCAGTTCTAAAGTCATGAGCATTCACATACATGATAATATACTCTCATGTCAAAGAGGTCTGTTTCCTTTTCACTTTCATTTGCATCTTGTCCTGACATTATACCATATGGTGTTGGCCAAGTGCTCTTGTATACAAAATGGGTTCAGAGTAAATGAGCTAAAAATGTCTGACATACATAATGGCTCTTGTTTCAACTTAGCTGTGAATACTAGATTACTGCAAACACCAAAATAATAGTGCTGCTAATGAGGATATTTGTTCATAACTTACTATACTGTCAACTCTAATCCTGAACAACAATGGCTATTATTTATTGATATGCTGTGTGTATACAAAGCAGGGGCTGAGGCCAAAAGCAGCCTCTGAATAGAGCCCACGTCTATTAGATGGTGAAGAATCTCTTACAGGAACTATTTTAAGAGATTTTGCCCCAAATCTCTGTTGTTGGAGATACCTTGATTGAGAGGCCTAGATTTACAATTAGAATACTAGGATTCACTCTATAAGAGACTAAAACAAATGTACAAAGGACAACTTCCAGGGCTGGTGAGGAGGGAGACAAAAAGGTACTTTTAGATGTCATCAATGGGAATGCCTTTGATCCAGTCTTTTGGAAAGGAATCTGACATGATATATTAAAATTTTAAAAGCACATATCCTTTGACTCAGCAAATTTACTTCTGGGAATCAATCCTGTAAAAATTAAAGTACCAGTATATAAGGCATACATAACAAGAATGTTTATTGCAGTTGCATTTGTAATGGCAAAAACTTGAAACAACTTACATGTTTACAAAGGATGGAAAGGTTAAATAGCAGCACATACTGTGGTTCAGGTTATCATCTAGCTATTAAAAGAATGAGTCACATTTATACCCTGACTTTGGATGTATGTGACATAGTATTCAGTGGGGAAAGCAAGTTACAGGAGAGAAAGATAGGTAAGGAGAAAAGCAACAGCTACATACATATACATAATTCTATCCATCTTTGAAAGAATAGAGCAGTGGGGCTTGAATTCTGCTTTTGCAATTTAAGAAATCTTTGAACTTCAATTTGTGCATCTGCAAAATAAACATAATCATTTAGTGAGGATCAAATGAGGGTGATAATAAAAATTATTTGTGAACTATAGATAGCAAACAAATTGTCATTCAGTTAATATATTATAAGATAGCCTCATGAAGTCTGAAGCTTAGGCTCCACAAAGTCCTCCAAGGGGAATAGCAACTTGCAAAGTTTTCTGTCACTGCCAATATTTGGCATCTCTTCTGGTCTCCAACTGTGTGTATCCAGATTTACAAGAAAGAAACCAAATGGTGAAATATAGTTAATACCACTGCAGATTACCCATACTGTGCCAGGAAAACAACTACATGTATTCCCTAAAGGAGCCACACAATCCATTTGGTACTTTCAGGCATAACAAGACCAAGTTTATTTTGGTGGCTAGTTAAGTAGCTAGAACACAGAAGATAATAGCCTTGTAGAAATAGCGTTACATATAGGAAGAATCTTCAATTTTTGAAATCAATGTGTTCTCTTAATATATGCTTAATAGAGAGTTTTAATCGTACAGTTAATACAATTTTATATCTTACCTCAGATGGCCATTTCAACCCTAAGCTTTACTTCTTTGTGAGATGTGTAACCTTGGAAAATGACTGTTCCATGTCTCAGTTCTTTCATTTGCAAAATTGGGTAGATAATGCCACTTACTATTATAACAACTAAATGAGTTAAAACATTTGAAGAAAATTACCTAATAGATAGTAAATAAAAGTTATTATCATCCT
This sequence comes from Callospermophilus lateralis, assembly GCF_048772815.1. NCBI lineage: Eukaryota > Metazoa > Chordata > Mammalia > Rodentia > Sciuridae > Callospermophilus > Callospermophilus lateralis. Next base: position 8,971,023 of record NW_027514713.1, on the reverse strand, counting down.
AATCTTTCCATTTAACATATGTTCATGTTTTTCATTATAAGACTGATCAATATGGAAATTGATTAATGATGCTTAATAGTATATGTCTATCAAATAAGTACACTTTAATTTATTTGGAAATTATTCTAAGAAATAGAAAAATGCTTGCTTATGTTTCCAATTTTTCATGATATTTCACAATTATGAATAATATCAATATGGTGATCTTTTTCTATTCATGATTATTCTCATAAAATAAACCCCTAGAAAGAGCTTAAAGGAAGAAAAGGTATACCAGTCTTTAGCTATTTTGATACATCTTGAAAGTAGGAGTTTAGGTTATGACTATATAGTTTCTTATTCCTTTGTGAACTTCCTTAGAACTCGGCAAATGTTCTTCACCCAGCCATTCAACACCTGCTGATGTTTGTTCTCAAGGTTCATTCAAGAAAGGTCATTATAAGAAATTATCATGTTAAAATTCATCTAATAAAACTGTTAGAATTTCAAGAGCTTTGTTGCTAATAAGGCAATTTTGAACTCCTAAAAAACCAGGAAAACCTACTTACTCAATTGACATTTTTAGCACATAAAATTCCCCCTATGAATCATATGCTCACAAACCATGCACCCCTGAACATTCAGCTCCTCTGACTCATTCTGAAACATTCTGACAACTTCTCCATTGATATTCAAAATTTCCCAATACTGTAAGATCCTCCTTTCCTCTAATTAATTAGTTCCCTTTCCCATTGGCAAAATGCAAGTGATCACCTCTTTGTTTACAGATTCAGAATGCGACACACATCTGCAATCTTCCACCGGTCAAAGTTTTCCCATCTACAGGTGTGCCTCTCTAGCCAAACACCGGACTTTCATTCTCTTCTTTTCTTGCCACTGCCTACCTCTGTCCAAAGGTGACATTTTATTCTTCAAATTTCTGGATGTTTAATAAAATTCTATTTCCATCTACATTAAACTTCTCTGGAGAAACAAAATTAGGGGTGAGTGGGAAGAAATTCACTATAAAAAATTAATTCAAGTGGTCACAAAGGCTGAGAAGTACAAGATGTGCAGTTGACCATCAGGAAACTGAAGAATCGGAAGAACCCATGGTATAAATTCTAGTCCTAATGGTGGCAGGCTTTGAAACCCAGAAAGAGGCTGAAGGCAGGAAAAGGCCCATATTCCAGCTTAGTCGGGTGAAAAGCATTTCTTGTGACATGAGGGAGTGTCAGCCTTTTGGGTCTATTCAGGCCTTCAACTGATTGGATGAGGGCCACCCACATCAGGGACAGTAATCTACTTTACTCAAGACTGCCAATTCCAACTGCTAATCTCATCCAGAAACACCTTCAGAGATGCACCTGGAAATAATGTTTGAACAAACACATGGGTACTCCTTGACCTAGCCACGTTGAAACAAAATTAACTATCAAGCCATCTGCAGACCTTTGTCTTCTGTGCCTTCTCTGCATAGTTCATTTAAGGAATTGCATGCCTCTCTTTGATTTCTGTGGATTGACTCAGTCTTCCAAAGCATAGCTAGCTCTCCCATTACTTTCTTTCTCTACCCTAACACCCCCAGGTCCAGGTACTCCATCAGGATCTAGGGATCACTCCACACAGAGTTCTTATCATGCAAAAGAAAAACTGAATCCATAATGTCAATGTCTTCTTTCAATGTCCCTTTCCCTTCCTACCAATTACTACAGCAACCCCACCCCACTCCACCCAAAAAAAAATCATGAAAGTCATTCCTCAGGTATTTGTCTATTCTGTTGCTACAAATCACACTTGGCTGTTGGTCTGGCAAGTTCCTTTGCCACCAGTTATTGAATTAATTAATTTTCCAGCAAGCTTGCTCTTTGTGCTATATAGCACGTAAGTGGCACTCAGGGATGGGAAGTTTATATTAAAAAAAGTAAGACAAGTGCTAATTTAAGTCATCATAAGAAGCACTTAAAATTTCCATATCTTCCATGTGAATCCTTATTGACCATTATCTACCTCCCAGACAGGACGGGGCGAGTGACTTCAGAGAACTGGAAATGTCACCACAGTGGTCTTGCATGAACCCAGACCGAATTTGAAATGAAAGTCATTCTGTGAAACTTCACTGAAAATGCTAGCAATATGGCTGGGGCGATACTTCTGATTGGCAAAATGGCAAGTCATTTATCCTTTCTGCCCTTGTTTCCTCATATGTGAAATGAGGAACACTGACTCACTTCACAGGACGGCTGCATGTGTTTTCATTAATTAAAATATAAGCTGCACTTATATTTTGCTTTACTCATTCCCCTAAGCTTAGTGAATCTGCCAGTGATATTCACTGCTTTGTCAATTCATGTATCTATCCTAGGTCTTTCCTAGAGTTGCGGCTCTTGTCTGGTCCATAAATGTATTTTTGTCTGCATATACAGATCCTTACAGACACATGTGTATATTTTAGTTTCCTATTTTAATGTTTTCTTTTCAATACTGCAATTGTTGGGGTCTCATGTTTTCTTCATCAAATGCTCACTGAGATCCCTATTTACTACAGAAAACTTCAGACATCCATGCCAAAAAATTTCATGTCCGACTAGTACATATCTAGCCAAATGAGCCCACATCAAACTCAGTTTTACTTTTCTTACTCCAAAGCACCTTCTGTGATTAGACAAAAGATGATGGAAACTTCATCCTAGAACATCAAACCCTGCCAGGCACATTTCCATCTGTCCTATTGAAGATTGCCAAAACCTCTTTTACTTTTTCCCCCATAAAGTTAGTCAATCAAAAATTATTTCAAGCAGAAGTTATTTGAGGACTGAGAATGTGATGGTTCCTACCCTGACTGACCTCTTGGATGTGATGGGAGACATACCTGACCAGAATAGGAAGAAAACAATTGTATCTTCAGAATCTGTTTACTTCCTTTCTTTACACACACACACACACACACACACACACACACACAAAGACACACAAACTAAATGATAAAGAACCATGTCCTTAAGGAGAGAAAATCAGCCATCTTAATCCCTAAATGGAGCGGCAAGATTAGAAAAGAAATCAAACTGATACCAAGGAGGGAAGGTCAGGACTGAGATCTTGGGCTTGAAAGGAACAGATCAAGTCAAAAAGCAGGTTGCCCTTATTGACAACAGCAAGAGCAGCAAATCTTGTGGATAAACCATCAAGTCAAAAAGCAGGCTGCCCTTATTGACAACAGCAAGAGCAGCAAATCTTGTGGATAAACAGGCAAGAATGGAAAGCATTTGCTTTAAATGTACTTGTTCTCTTCTATGGCCAAGAGCTTACAGTTAAGGAGAAAAGCTTCTTCAGATTTTTCTTTTTGAACTAAAACTGTGTTAATTCCCTAACCATTGCCAAATTAGCAATCATCCCACCATTTATCTCTTGTCGGTCTTACTTTTTAATGTTCCTCAAAGCTTCTAAGCACCATGAAAGAGTCCCATACCCAGTCCACACCCTTGTTTAGGCCCCAATTGCTCCAGTTTTTATTCCTGTCTTTCCTAAATAGCCATAGCAGGATCATGCCCACATGTTACAGTCTAGAGGCATCAATATGTTAATGAGCCTTTACATAAAGAAACTGTGGAATGCTGATCACTACTATGTTAGGTACCATGAGAGTGCTTTTTTTTAAAAAATGAAGTTCTTCCTTCTACTAATAAAATATGTTTTCTAATTAAAGAGTTAATATCGCCACCAATACAACAGCACTGAACAAATAATGCAGTAGCAAAATAATATATGGGTAAATGGAAAGCAAAATATTACTAAATTTTTAAAGAGAAATTTTAAAATCTGTTACTAAATAAGCAGAATCCAGAGATCCTAAAGGAGTGTCCTCCAGCCACAACCCCAGGAAATGAGGTCAGAGCTATCTAGGGAAAGTGATCACTCCAGCTGCCTTTGTGTTTTACTTCCCATTCAGTCCTTAACCCTCTGGCATCTGGCTTCCTTCCCGAATAGGCTCTCTTTCTGGCAACTGGTGATTCTCAAATTTAGTGTGCATCAGATTCTCCTGGAAGTTGGACAACAGGTTACCCGGGGCCCAGCCCCAGTGTGACTGATTGGGTTCTGAGATGGAGCCTAGGTATTAGCCAGCTCCCAGGTGCTGCTGGTCATGGAACCTCACTTAGAGATCTACCATTCTGTGGACCTGAAGCCAGTGTGACATTGAGCAATTCTCTTCTCTGAAAGTGAGAGTCCATAACCTGGCTACCTCAGAATTATGAAGTAGAACTAAAACGTAAATGAAGTGAAATCTGATGAAAGCCCTTTGTAAACTAAGCACATGTAGCTTTTCTGGTTATCTCAGCCTAATTGCCTCTCGTTGCCACATGTGACACCAAAGACCAAGTTTTGGGAACTCTGTTCTCTGATCCACTGCTCTCCTGTGTCTCCATCACTCAACCATTTCTGTTCTGTGTCCAGCTTTTCTCTTTCCACATTTTCCTTTTATAGATTAATCTAGTATCCTGACTCCAGAATCACTCATATGAAACATACTCCCAAAGTTCAAGTTCCTTAGCCCTCACTTACCCTATTCTGTTCACAGCTTCTCTGGTTTTGTTCAAACCACCATTGTCCTCCTAGGCTCAAAAATACGTCGTCACATTTTGCCTTCACCCTTCTTAAATCTCCTTCTGTTCAACATACTTCCTCATGTGGCCTTTAATATCTCCTGCCACATTACCTCCCTCCCTCTCCAATCCCAATGGTGCCATCCTTATTGGCCTCTGTCCCACTAGCTTCCAGCCTGGCTTCTTGGCTTCCCTGCTCCAGTCTTCAATGTTTCCTCCTGTGAAGCTGCTTAAAGTACTCTTTTATGAAGTTTCATTCTACTCTAAAATTTATCCTGATTTTCATGGCCTAATTTATGAATTCAAAAGCCAATTCATATACCAGGATCTCTGCAATCCACCACCCCCTTTGAATAGAGCCTAGACGGGCATCTATTGATCAGTGGTAGGAGGCACTTCTGCATGGAGCAAACTTCCCTTTCAACTCTCCAATTTCATCAAGTATTTTCACTCTTGAGTTCTAATATTTCTTTAATAAATCATGGCTTCAGTCCTTTCGACTTTTTGCACCAAGACACCATCTTAACTATCATACGCACCTTTACTAATAATGTCCTTTCTGCCCTCACAACTTCTAACCATCCATCAAGATCAAAGCCAATGCCTTCTTTTCTGCTGATGCTCTTAATTCCGTGGTTTCAAGTACTTTGCACTTAAAGATCTTCCCTTTCTCCCTCCTCCTCTTTTTCTCCTCCTCATTTTCTTCCTTCTCCCTCCCTTCCTCCCACTTCATTCTCTTTTCCTTGAATCATCCTTATGACCATATGACATACTTTAGAAACTTTTATCCTTACAAAGGACCCATCTGCCTACCATCTATCCATCAGTCTATTGCTTGTCTTTGCTTTTGCAACTTCTATACACATAGCTTCTGATATTTTTCCACTTCACATTCATTCCTTCTTCCACCCTTTGCAATTTAGCTTCTAGATCCACTAATTTGTTCTTTTCAGTTCACCAACAATCTCCTCTGTGCCAACTCAATGAAAACATTCATCTTCTAATCCCATCCTGCTTTCCATACTGTTCAGCATGTCTAACGATTCCTCCCTTCTCAATGCTCCTTCTCTTGATTCCAACACTGCACTCTTCTGCTGTTTTTCTTATCTCATTAGTCACTCATTCCCAGTCCTCTGTCATAACTTCTCTTCTCCTCAGCCTCCAAATTTTGGAGTTCCCAGGGGCTGAGTCCTGGACTCTCCTTCTATCTGCACACATTCCCCAGATATCAGCCACTTTCATGGCTTCAAGTGTCACCTGTTTGCCGATGACTCCTTGTTTTATTTCAGCTTAACATCTATTTAGAGTCTCAGTCTTGTTATCTTTGATATCTACTGTGAATATTAAATTTATCTAAACAGAATTCTTCATTTACCTCCCAATCTCCCTCCTAATTCTACTCCTGTCCTCTTTCTCAGTGAATGACACTGCCCACTTAACTCAGGCCAAAAAATCCAGACACATTCAATCCATCAGCAAAATATGTCTCAAATATGTCCCATTTTCTCCATTTCTACTGCTTCTACACTAAACCAAGCCACCAAAATTTCTTTGCAGAAGGTTGTAGTTGTCTCTTAAGTGGTCTTTCTCAATTCACTCTTGACCTTCTCCTGTGAAGATCACACAGTGATCTTTTTAAAATATAAATAACATCATATGACTCCCCTGCTTAAAACATTTAAAAAAGGGGCTGGGGATGTGGCTCAAGTGGTAGCGCGCTCGCCTAGCAGGCGTGGGGCACTGGGTTCGATTCTCGGCACCACATAAAACTAAAATGAAGATTAAAAAAAACTAAATATTTAAATAAAATAAAATTCAAATTTTGTACTGTAGGCCTGAACATCAGTCTCTACCTCTCTGATACCTCAATTGATACCACATTCATCTCCTAAGAGGAATCTTATTTGGGCCACGTTGTTCTCTTTTTATTCCTCACACAAGTCAAGCTTTCTTGACCTCAGGGATTTTACTATTTCCTGTCTCAGTAACACTCTGCTGGGTTTTGATCTGGTTGATCCATAATCACTCATAAGGTTTCAGCTACAAATATCATCTTCTCAGAGAGGCCATTTGACCACCCTCTCTAAGTAGTCCCTATTAAAAAGGTACTCTCTTATCTCAATACCTGGATCAGAGTTATCATAATCTAAATTAATTATGTTTTTATTTGCTCTGTGTCTAGTTTCATCTCCTAACTTCCCCACAACTAAATCAGAAGCTCTAAAATAATAAGACTCTTACCTGTAGCTTTCTATGAATTTGTTCTTAGCCCTTAAAAATAAATTAAGTGGATGGTAGACCCACTCATGAGTCAGAATGGGCTTTAAAAGCACAAAGTCTCCAAAATATCAGTGAGTCAAAAGCACAACAACGTAAATCTTCTAATGCTAGGAAGTCAGTTCATTCTCGTCCTCTGGGAACAATGATTGGCAGAGACTTCCTCTCAACATATGTGTCCACGAGGATCAGCCCAACAGTGGAAAGCCAAGGTATGGTTACTCTAACGTGCCTCAAGGTTTCTAGCAAGAAGAGATGCATATCAATGTTATTTGTGTTTTTCAAAACAAGTTATAGGGTCAAGCTTGAGTTCAAAGGGTGGGAACATATGATCCTACAGGAACCAGAAGGACAAAAGACTAAAATATTTGGTCAATAGAACTTAGGACTTCCACACTTGCCTTCTAGAACATTCCTTCCACCCAGAAGGAAGAACATGCTCACTCTTGACTTCCACATTCACATTGTACTTAGCACTTTCTTCCACCAAGCCAACCTAATGTAGCCTAAATTATCTCCAGCACTTACTCTCACCTAGTGTTAACTGTTTGATAGCCTGTCGCCACCATCTACATGTAAATAAGAAAAGCAAGGACCAGATCTCTTTTCTTTTTCATTGTAGTCTGAAAATCTAGCTCAGTGCCTTTCACAAAACAGTCTGAACAAATATCTGTTGGAGGCATTTCTCGTAACTTTTCATGTGTCTGTGTTTTTATCTGCCCAAAGAGACTGGCAACGCCTCCGTATGCAGTACATAAAGACAGGAATTTACATCCCATGTATCTTCCAGTGACTCATCATGGAGATATTCACAGACTGGCAAGAACATAGTAAATAATTGTTGTAACCAAGCCAATTAGTTGTATCAGAGCTGTTCATCAGGGGCAGTGTGCAATATATCCCTATTAAGAAGGTACTTTCAGGGCTGATGTTATGGCTCAGTGGTAGAGCACTCGCCTAGTGCGTGCAAGGCCCTAGGTTCAATCCTCAGCACCACATAAAAATAAATAAATAAAACAAAGGTATTGTGTCCAACTACAGTTAAAAAATATTTTTAAAAAATTAAAAAAAGAAGGTACTTTCAGAGTCAGCACCATCTTCTGAACTCAAGTCCATAAGAGATACACAGTGCCATCCCTGGCTTCCTGTAAAAGTACATGACAGTTTGGGGTTTTTTTTGGGGGGAGAGGGGAAAACCAACAGATGACTGCATAGGCCTTCTTGAACTGTTGGTGGTCAATCTGTGTCTGGAAGTGAAACTCCCCTTTCCACAGGATTTCAACATAGCAGTAACCACAGGGCATGAATTTTGGCCACTGTTAGTGTCTCAGCTTACCTTGAATCTTAATGTGAAAATAATGTGTCCCACTCCCTTATGTTCCCTTTCCTCAGGTAGCCAAATCTTAAAATAATGCCGAGATTAAAATCCACTCCTTCTTAAGCAGGTCATCATCTGTGACGACATAACTGTCTCTATGACCTTCCCCGTGTTGGAGAGAGCTGCAAAATTGTTGAGGTTTTCACAGCAGAAAACATCCCTTGGTTACCAGGTGATTTGTGTTTCTACTGACAAGCTCAAATATAGATATTCAGATATTTTTCATGCTGTAATAACGCTGGACTTATAACCTTCTTCCTCAGAAAAATGCAGTTTCAGTTGACTGAGGACTTCCTTAATCTTCTAAATCACACAGGCAACATAGGAAGCCAATGTGGCATAGAAGAAAGAGCTCCAGAGGCCTTCTTTAATTTCATGGTATATCTTGGGCAAGTTACTTAACATGAATTTCAGTTTCCTCATCAAAAAAAAAATAATAGAGGAAAATAATGCTTACTTCCTAGGATTAACTGATACAGCATAGTAAGTGTTTATCTCTGTTTCTGACCTGCAGGAGATATTCAATAAATGTTTGTTCTTTTTTAATAGCTACATTAACTATTAAACAAGGTGCCAATTTAAAGTCCTTTCAATAAAATCACACAGAAATCTCAGAATTGTTTTGAGATGATGAATACAAGAGCTCACAACAGGGCCAAACACATGGTTAACTCTATGGGTGAACCTTGGCCATCAGCCACTACACTGGGACATGCTACTGTGCTGCAATCTAATTCATACACCTTCCCCCATGCTTTCATCTCATACATATAGCTTTCCTAAAATGTATCATGTTCTAGCTACCCTGGAGATGTAGTTCAGGGGTAGAGTATTTGCCAAACATACATGAGGCCCTGGGCTTAATCTCCAGCACCACAAAAAAATTAATAAAATATCACTCTCTCTTACATTGTGATTGGGAATGTGCATTGGGACAACTTGTTTATATGGATAGCAATATAGCAATGTCCATGAAAATTTTAAATGCAAAAATTATTTGAGCCAATAATTCTCCTAGGAATTTATTCTATAGATATCCTACCACATATGAAATGTGATATAAGTAGAAAATCATTCATCAGAACATTGCTTGAAACAACAAAATACTCTTCTCCATTAGTAGGAAAGTAAACAATGATATGGCCATACAGGACTTCTGTAAATGCGTCAATCATAAATACAGACCTGGAACAATCCCCATTATGTCATTAAAAAAATAAAAAGAGTACAGAGAGGGGCTGGGGATGTGGCTCAAGCCATAATGTGCTCACCTGGCATGCGCGGGGTGCTGGGTTTGATCCTCAGCACCACATAAAAATAAAAAAAAATAAAGATGCTGTGTCCATCGAAAACTGAAAAATAAATATTAAAAAATTCTCTCTCTCTTCTCTCTCTCTCTTTTAAAAAAAAGAATACAGAGAAATCTCTATAATATACTACTATTTAGAATAAAAATAATATGCACATGTATACTCATGGAAACATAGGACATATCTAAAAGGACACACAGGGGACTGTGAATGGCAATCACCTCTGCAGAGTTAAACCAGGTGGCCCTGGGGAAAAGCATAGTGATAAATTATTTTTGACAGAATATATTTCAAAACACCTTTTGAGTTTGTCACTATATACATGTAGTATTTATAAAAATATATCATTAGCCAGATGTGGTGATATGTGACTATAGCCCCAGTCATTAGAAGACCAAGGCAGGAGGATGGGAAAGAAAATATATGACTATAATACTAAAAGCTCTCCCTAATCTGTTCATAAAGCAGTGATTAAGTCTAGGAGGAGAGTGATAGACAAAAGAAAGTCTACAACAATTTATTTATTTACAAAATTACAGCATTCATATTACTTATAATTTTTTACAAACATAGTATAAAAAGAGAAAAATAACTAAAGAAAAAAATTAAAGGACTGGAAGGGGAAATAAAACTAGTTCAACCATTGTCATTTCCACACAACATTCACTGCCCATCAATGAATAATTATTTATTGAATATTTATTAAGTCCTAATTTCTGTTGGAAGGCTGCAGTGAGAGAAAGAGAAGTCAAGGAGATAGAGGGCCCAGGCTCTACCCTCAGGAAACTCTCATCTGATTGGCTGGATGAGACTGACAGGTGAAATGGTGAGCAGCATCTAGCAGTAAAGAAGAATCATGAAGCAGGAGGCTGGCTGGGGAGAGGCGACTTTCTAAAGGAGGGCTTTGCAGGTCCTTTGCAACAGAGATAATGATGACTTTAGGAACAAGTTATGTCTCCGCCTTTCTCCATTTCCTCTTCTTTAAAATGGAAAACCTTCCTTGGCTCTCTTCTCACGAGGATGCTGTTAGGATTAATGAGGTAAAGTTTGTGCTTATGTAGCGTCTTTCTTCTGAGAACTCAGAGTGCTTTGCCAAGTATTCTTATTAATATTCATAGGATAGTTTATATATTTTTCACCTTTTACTTTGGAAGTTGCACATCTATACATAAACACTCCGATTCTTCTCACACTGTTCCTCAACATCATTTTCTCTTTTGCCTCAAAATAGTGCAGATCCAAACTTTAAAATCTTGGTGGTTTTATATAGCTCAAGGCTAATAACATCACACAGCTTGCCTGCAGGAGAACCCACCTGTACATTCTAAAATTTCCACAGTATCCATTGTATCCATATGCATGATACACCTGAGCACATGGTAAGATATCAAATATGCAGCAAGGGAGAGAAAACTATCTATATCCAAACCTGTTTTCTAAGAAGAGTGAATTGCATTAGCAATAAGGGGCTTGTGGGTGGGCTTGCAAGTTTGGAGATAGAGGCTGAGCCCCACCTGCCTCCACTGCCCCCAGGAGCCAATTCATTCTGCATAACAGGGTGATCTGGGGTTAGGGAAGGTAGGGAGTGTGAAAAGGCAGAGAAGGAGGGAGCACACAGGGTGGAAGAAAACTGGAGCCAGGAAGTTGCAAGAGGCCATAGAACTTAGGGTGTGATTCTTCCCTGCAATTTTCCTTCCCAGATTTGAAAAACTTCCACTTAAGCTTATAAAATGTTGGAGTTTGTGGATTTTTATAATAACTAAGCTGAGTTTTCACCCAGAGAGATGGGAGTGGTGAAACAGACAAGTGATGATCCTGGGAAATTACAGAAATCATGGAGAACTCTGGACTTTCTATGCCTTGGGACTGACTAGGATCCAAATAAATCAGACTGAATCTCTAAAGGAGAAAGGGCACCATCAACTTTAGAATATAGATATGTAATGTCTACTGATGCATGTTATTTATACATAACTTGCCAATATTAGGGTCTTTACGAAGTAAAATCTTATGTTTGAAACAGAAGGTCCAGTTCAGCTCTCCTCTTGGACCAAGAGGCAGAATGGAGAATAGACATCACCTCCCCTAAGCCATAGCCAAAACTGAAGCTTAGCTCTTCCACCTTCTAGTCAGGCTCTGGCTGAACTTAACAAAACCATGCTACCTTCCAAACATGGCTTTCTTTAGGCTTGCTTCTGCCCTGTTTGCACATTTGAGAACAGCACTGGCGGAAGCCTTCCACTTGAGAAGTAGTAGGAGGGCTGCCTACTCATATCACGCTACCTGTTTGGACCCACGCCAGTATCACCAAACAAAGCTTCTTGCAGCAACTGAGAAGAAGCCATTTGCATAACTTAAAGCTATGTTGGAATGTTGTGCTTCATGTCTGAGCAGCATAAGTCTTGAGCTTTAAATAGCCCAACCCTAACATATATTTAAGAGCAATGTTCTGAAGCCTGTGTTACATAAAGTGGAACACTTAGTGACACCACAGCAAGTGCAAGGTCCCCTTTCTTGAAAATTGACAGGAACCAACCTCAGCAAGACAGCTGGAAGGAAAACTTTCCTATGACCTGAAATTCAAAAGTGGTCATCCCTGTATAATTGGAAGAGTCCTACAATATTCTAGCAAGCCCAGATATTTCCTAACTTGGTCTGCCAGTGCCTTAGGAGCCCTCTGACAGAGCCACAATGAGGTCACTCTTCTGGATTAGACAATGAAAAAGGAGTCAATTCCTGGATGGATACTTAGGAATGGGGAAAAATGCCTAGGTACAAAGAGAGAGCCTTAACTGGTGAACAAAAGTGGTAGACAATTCTTTTTCTCCTTTTGGTCTTCTCCCACTTAACATATAGACCCATATAAATTTCCACTACTCTCTTTCATTTCCTAATAGTTGCTTCACATACTTAGAAAGAATGAAAAGTCAAATTGTGCTCCAGAATCATCTAGGGAATTTTAATAGAATATGCATGCCTAAGGTCTGCCCCAAACTTACTGAGTGACAATCTGGAAATGGGTAGAGGCTTGAACAGGTGTGTTCAATGCAACAGATAATGGCAGGTTGAAATAGGGTGTTGACAGAGGGGACAGAAAGAGATGGAGGGATGAATAAATATTAAAAAAGGAGGAATCAAACTCTTTCCACATCTTTCCATGCCTCCATAATAGTGTGAGTGAATGTCTTGGTTGATGTTCTCAAGAGCAACAACAATGCTGAGAAGACAAGCAAATGTCAATTCTTTATTAGGTTGTGCTCCAAAATCATCATCTGGTTTCTAACTGTGGGGATGAAGCATGGTTACATTGGCAAATTTGAAATCATTGATGATCACAGAGCTGGGAAAATTGTTGTGAACCTCACAGGCAGGTTGAACAAGTGTGGAGTGATCAGCCCCAGATTTGATGTACAGCTCAAAAACCTAGAAAAATGGCAGAATAATCTGCTCCCATCCCATCTGTTTGGTTTCATTATATTGACAATTTAAACTGGCATCATGGACTGTAAAGAAGCAAGACGAAAACACCCAGGAGGAAAAATCCTGGGATTCTTTTTCTAGGAATGTAAAACATACATGCAAATAAAATCCCTTAATGGGCAGGAGGGGCATGGTGATTGATTGGATATGAGAGATGAGAGAGAATAAAGAGTCAAGGATGATTTCCAGATTTGCCCTTGAGCAACTAGATTGATTGCAATTTTATTTACCAAAATAGGGATCCATATTCCTTCAAAGACTACTCTCCTCTGGAGAGATTGCACCTGAACTATCCCAAGCAGATGAGTATTACAGTTGGATTTCACGAGATCCTAAGGAGGTCTTCCCTCTAAACACTTCCAAGCCAGCTGTAAATTAAGAAGGTCTGAGAATTAACAGATCATGTAACCAGGAAGCCAGATAGATAGAAGACAAGTGTACTTGGATTGGAGGGAAATTGATTCTAAATCTTTGTCTTTGGAAACACAAATTGCCTTTTTGTTTCTGATCATAGAACTGGGGATCTACATGGACCAAGCGGAAGAAATCTCAAACCACAGCCAGGTGTTAGTGACTATTGGATGCTTTCACCTAGAAGTGCTACTCTGGGAGATGCAGCCAGATGATTTACCTCCATATCACATCATCTAACATGGAGGTGTCAATCAGATGTCCCCCAAGCCCTCTGATCTACAGAATAACTCTCCTTAGATTCTCTACATCCCCTCCACCTTGACACAGAGTATGGAAGTATGGCAGCATGGAGATCAAAACCATACCCATTAGTTCCATGGTTCTCTTTCATTGGGACTGGTGAAGAGATCAGGACTGACACAGAGGAACTGGAGAACTGCACCATTGGGGAACATGGTGGATCCCATCTTAGCCATGGAAAACCCAGAAGCACCTGGCTCCCCCTTCCAAAACCCCTTTTATAGAAAGTTTTTATAAATCTCATTTCAATAGTGGTTTGAATGTCTAAGGTCAGTAAAATAATTGTGTTCGGCATGGTAAAGCACCTAAAGCTATGGTTATTAACTATTAGAATGAAATTGTTAAGCAACAACATTCCTTTCTAGAGCTGCCATAACAAAATACTACAAACTTGGTGGCTTAAGATAACATAAATTTATTTTCTCACAGTTCTGGAGGCCAGCAGTCCAAAATCATAATGTGATTCCATGACTGGTATAGATTCTTTCTGGAGACTCTAAGGGAAAATCTGGCCCCAGTCCTCTCCTAACTCCTGGCAGTTACCACAATCTTTCACCTTCCTTGGTTTGTAGACAGGCCTCACAATCTCTGTCTGTGTCTTCTGATAGCATTCTTCTCTGTGCCTCTGGGTCCTTTCCTCTTCTTAAAAGGGTTTTAATAATTGGACTTTGGGCCCATCCAACATATCACCTTGATCCTGAACTAATTACATCCAATTTCCAAACAAGGACACATTTTGAGACTCAGGTGGACATGAATTTTGAGAGAATGCTGTTTAATTCACTATGGCAACATATCAAATTTTGATGTTATTGAATACATGGCTAAAATCAGCTTCATATGCAAGGAAAACATTTTTGCAAATGCATGTCATTCCTTCTCATACTAGGAAACAAAGAGGGAATTTGCCCATAGTATTTATCTCTGGAACTAGGACAACATGCCCCCACCCTTAAACCACTACCCTTTAGCCAGTTAGTGCTTTTTTATGAACTAGAAACTGAACTCTTCTCTTCCCATCCATCAGCACCTTTTTTTCTCCTGCTAAATTCCAACCTCAAAGAAACAAAACACTGCTGAGATTAGGACCTCTTCTTTTCTGAACTCATCAAATGAAATGAATAGATCATCATAGTTTCCCATTTCTTGTTTTATTTAAAGTATCTTAATATCTTACTCTTTCTTAGAGCAAAAGAATTTGAAGATGGGTGGGGGTCGGGATGGTGGTCACATGACCTATTGGATGAAAGGAGTATTAATGGTAAAAATGAATCTGTCTTAAAAATTGTGACCCTCCTGTGGTAAAAACTTCAAATGCAGACAGCAATATTATCTGAAACAATTCTGGCTTAAGATATTTAAATAACCTAATGTATCACAGTCTGTTTTAAATGTAATACATTAAAACACACCTCAACACAAGCCCATAAATGAAACAAAGATGTCTTAGAGGAATAGTTTAGCTATGCCTCTTGCAGTCTAAATGTAAACTCCTCTTTAGTCTAAAAGCATTAAGATCATAATAATGAAATTTGCCATTAAGAGTCAGAAAGCACTTTTCTCTTTAAAAAGAAAGATGCATTAAAATTTAATTATTGTCTCCCCTACCTAATTATTAGACAAGGAAAAAAGAAAAAAAAAAGCACATTTGGGGAGGAAAATACACATATGTTCACCCAGCACAGGAATAGTTTTAAAGACTATTCACAGAGATGTTCCCCAACACCCACCCCAAGTAGAAACAGCATAATTGACTAGATATGTATGTGTTGAAACAGAAGAGCCAATGTACCAACTGCACAAGCAAACAGATAACAAATCAGGCGCCTAGGAAATGACTTGGTTCCTTAATCCTATACATACTACACTCTCTGAAGAGTGTTTGTGTGCTTGACTCTGTGTGGCACCCCATGGCTCCTAGCTCCACACTGCCTTCTCCAGGGTAGGTAAGTGGAGATTCCTTTCTGGAGTGTGGAAGCTCGCAGCAGCAGGAACACTGCATATCTCATCTCTAATTTATGACTGACTAACTGAAACTTCTCACTGTCAGCAAACTCTGCCGTGTTTACTGGTTTGACAGCATACACACATATGGCAGAAGCCAGATGGACCTTCTCCCCCAGCTTAGAGCTAAGGGTGCTTCATTAGGAAAGAGATGCAGCCAGGCTTTGAGATCTTTGAACAAGGCTTTCCAGCATCACAGGAAAGGAAGTCAGTCAGCAATCTGGAAAGAAAAGACCCTCCCCTAGGCGAGAGATCAGGTCAGAAGAGAATCTATAGTTGCCCCGTTGAAGCCCATCAAGTTTTAAAAGAACAAATGCCCTGTCCTCCCATCCACAGAAGTTGGGCAACTGCTTCCAGAGAAATAAGTTGATGCAAAATTTGCATTTCATGTACCTAGGCAGGGGTAAATAGGACAATAAATCCTAAGCTCTGATTCATAGTTAACAGTGGCAAAAAGATCTGGGAAACTAAAAAAAAAAAAAGTGTCTTTGGCACTTAAAAAGATCACAACAGAGAACCTTCTCACTACAATGAAATATTGTTCATAAGTTACAAAATAAAACACAACCCTCTGCACCCAACCATTTCACTCTAAAATTTCAAGGGAAACAAACAAACATTTTCTTTAATTTATCAAACATTACTGTGTTTTGCTTTTGTTTTCTTTCTTTCTTTTTTTTTTCAGGCATGTTATATCCTCTCTATCTTTTCTGACTCCTTAGCTTGAGTCCTGATTTCCTTTATTTTCTGGCTTCCAAGTATGGAAATGTGTGTCTCAAGAGTAATGGGCTTAGTTTGTCTCAGAGTCCTTTTTATCCACATTTGAACCATCTAAAGTAGAGATCTCTGCAAAGTGTTCTGAGCTCTGCCCTCTCCCTAAACCCAGAAAGAAGAGTTTCTCAAGTGGTAAAGGGTGACAATAATTAGGGGAGAATGAATACATAGCAAGGGGAAAAAAATGCCCTAGTCTCTGAACTGTCAAACCAACCCTCTGATTGAGTTAAATCCATTAAAAATTCCATATCTCAGGGCCTAGTTCCAAATCTAGAAAGGTCTCTTTTCATTGAGGAGGGAGAAGGAAGCTCATGGTTTAAGGGACTGGCCTTTTCTCTCAGACCCAATAGATTTTACTGGAAATCTCCAAGCCTCAGTACTGCCTCGAAAGCCCCTCTGGAGATAGAACTCTAATGAATGGAAACCAAGAGGAGGCCATTGGACTTTGTTGAGAGCTATCCTACAGTTAGTTCACACTGACTTGAAATACTCCTCCCTCTCAAAGAGGCTAAAAATTACATATTGCTACAGAATGAGGATGGAAACAACTAACAATTTTCTCAACATTCTACAATGCAGTTTTAAAAAATCTATTTCTCAAGACCAGCTTTGTAATTGAATGTTAGAATATATAGGGCCACTTCTAGTTTCTACCATTCTAGGAAGAGTAATTAGATCTAATGCTTTTCATAGGAACATCAGGACTCTAGGTTCAGTGTAAGGCATTAACCTTCTGTTTAAATGTTATTTCACAGCACTAAAGAGAAGCCCCTAGTGGGAGGCTGTGGGTGGATATTAGCCTGGCCTTTTTTTGCCTTGCTAATGGGAAACTTTGATATGATTTGAAACACAGTGGTCATTGTTGGTGAAACTCCATGGAACCAAATCTCCACCAACAGCCAAGGAGAAGGTGAACAGAGTGCTTGCTACAGGACAGTACTGCCAGGCTCTTTAGTGCACTGAATTTTATATTGGTGCAGAATGAATCCACCCCCATCCTACTGTCTGTACCTCAGAAGGACAGTGAAATAGCCAGAAAAGTTATTTACAGATAAAGAAGCTGAGCACCCGAGCGTTATATGATATGCGCCCAAGTGGTTGGTGGCAGGCAAAAAATAAATCCTAAGCTTTCTATACCCCAGAATCTAACAATAGCTTCTTATATGGGGCTTCTTTGGATAAGTGAACATAACTGCTAAAGATCTAATATTCGGTTAATGGGAATACAGAACCAATGGATTGGAAAGTATAGGCTGTGTTTGATTCTAGTTTAGAGCATCTGAATATAATAAGACAACCAGAGTAACGGGAGGAGAAAATAAAATCAAGCTAGTGCAGCCAAGTTTACGGCTCAGCAAACATACTCCTGAATCTCTCCATAGTTTACACCTCAGACAGCCCCAGTCCATGAGAATGGAAGTGAAAAGAAAATGCAAATTCAGCTGCATGTTACATCCACAGTAAATGCAAAGACAAATTAAGAATTAAAGACAAATGCAAATTACTGTGCTCATAAAAGAAACCTATACAAAAGACAGGGAATGAAAAGGCTCTGACAGTTATGGATGAATCTCTGAAGAGGCTCACAGCAACTGTATTTCCGAATTCAAGCCTTTTAAAAACCGGTTAGAAGAATGAGAACAGCTGCTGCAGAGAAGGGAGGGAAACTTCTGTGAACAGTAAACCAAGCCACAGAGTAAAACTGAGAATGGTGTCCTTATTGTCAAGGTGAGGATGAAAAGCAGCAAAGGGACGAAGCCAGAATACTCTCGCCAGAAACAGCTGACTTTAAAAGCCAAGCCCCTGGCAAGCCTTAGGCTGGGGGAGATGGAGGCAGAAGGAGAACAAAAGAAAGAAACAAGGTAGAGAAAGAGGCAAGTGTTAGAAGAGAGGGAAAACCCACAGGATATTAGAGCAGGAGAGAGCTGCAGAGGTGTAGAACCATTGGTGAACTTCCATGACTGACAGGTCAGGCAGGTAATGGAGACTGTGATTGATTAGGAGAGGGAGACACTATGGGAAACCATCTAAAGGCCTTCAAATTCACTCTTTCTACAAAAGATGTGGAACATCAACCGAGGACATGTCTACAGATTGGTTTGTGTCATTTTTAAATTGAGTCCTTTGGTGCATATTCAAATCTGTGCAATAGGGTAAGTATGTCTTGAATCTTAGTTGAATGAATCAATGAATCAGTGAACCCCTCATAAAAAGATAAAGAAGATGATACAGATAAAGAAGAAGACTCTAAAAGATTAACGACTCTGAATTCATTCCGTTAGATAAAAGAAGTTATCACTAGGCATTAGTCCCCGACCCTTAATTCAGGGCTCCTTCATCTAAGCTGCAATGCTTACACAAGAAGAAAAAGATAAATAATGTCTCCACCAAAGAATTAAAGGGAGAGATTTACAATGTCTTAGGGGATACCTATAGGCTACCATGCCTCAAGGTGCTACAGGAGCCAATAGACTACAGGGATCAGGGAGGCAACAGAGATGAGCAAAGTGGTCCTCAGCCACTAGCAAACTGGAGAGAAAATATAGACCTACCCAGTCCCAACTCATCAAGACCAAATGGGAATATGAACCAAACCCTTTTAGAACCTACCCATTTTCTGAGAGAGTACAGGAATCTTTATCTTTATTTGAAACACATCATTTTAAAATATGGCAACCAATTCACTTTTAACCATAGTGAGAGCCAAACAAAACACTTCTGGGTCAAGTACCCAAGACACTGCCAGCAGACAACCTCTGACTTTAGTTGTGGCACCCATTTTAAAACAAAATGGAGTGTGTTCATTCTAAAACACTCAAACACTTAAGTGTTTAGAAGCTCATGACCCCAAAATCTCTATTGAAGGATCAAATATATGAAAACTGCGTTACAGTTGAAACATGTGCTTTCAATGAGAGCACAACAGTTATATACTTGTCTGTCACATTTCCTGGAGGTACATGTTCCCTTTATCCTTCAGTGGCATTAACTTGTGTTTGCTTTTTTTTTTAATCTACCTGCAGTTAGGATGGTTGTCAAAATGAAACTCCATGGCTTCCTCCTAGCATTTATGAAATATTTAGCCTTCATATGACAACTCATTCAGTCAGGTTTAGGCCTCAAGTGATTACACAAGCAAAACAGAAGAAATCCTAGATTGAGTCCAGTCTTTGAAAAAGAACAATATTATGTAATAAGATTGGATTTGAAAATGAAAATTCGGTGCATTTTTTTTTATGACCAGACGAAAAGAATTCCAAAGCTTCCAACCAACAGATAGTGACTTGTCTTTTAGGACAGTTGATTCATTTAATTTTGAGGGAAAATGTTTGTCTCCTGAAGCTATTAGAAAACCAGTTTTGTCAATTATTCAAGAAACAGAATTCAAGTTGTTTATGAGACAATCAGCCCCTGAGGAATGATGTCCATACAATGAGCTTAGGCACAAAGGAGAGCCTGTAATTTAAAACCTGTAGGAATGTGGTTTAGTTGAAGGTGTCTGCCCTTTTCTCCTCACAAAATCCTGGGCTGTGAAAAATAAAAGTGGTAAATGTTATATAAATAGTGTGTGACATTTGCAAAGGTTAAGAAGAGTCTCTTTACTCCTTTTCTTCTTTTCCCAAGTATTATATTTGAGCAGTGAACCCCAAGGTTTCAGGATTCAGGTACAAGCCTGCAGGTCAGGTTACTGGTGACACAAAGGAAGATCAGGAATTTTACTCTGTTTGTTCCTTGGAATAAAGCAAGGCCTCACCAATAATTTTGTGCCCAAACATGGCCCAACCAAGGGGTGATGTGGCATTCTGCCACAGGGTCCTAGTGGTACTGGATTTGAATGAAGCAAATGCAGCTTTGACCTCAGTTTTCATGAGGAATACAGCCAAAATGAGAGGCTCTACTTCACAAAACAAGTTCCATTCCATCTAGTTGTAGCTAGTCTCTGATTTTTTTTTCTTTAATCCTTCTTTTCAAGTAGTTAAACAAAGAGGTTGGGTGTTCCTGCTACCAAATCTGTGAAAAACAGTCAGTGTCTAGGATACCCAAGCAGTGAAGGTGGTGGGTTTTCCAAATCATAAACACAGAACCAAATTTGGAAGACGATTCCAGGAGGTCATCCAAGTCCTTCCCTGCCTCCATACTAAGCAAGTTTAAACCCAAAAGAAAACTTTGAAATTTACAAAAAATAAGCTTTTAAAGTTCCATTCTAAGTGAACACACTAATGGCTCCTCAAATTTGGGGAAAGAAAATTCTCCCTAAGGTCTAGTTTACTTAGATTTTCTCTGTGTGTTTCCTCGTAAAGGGGCAAATCTTCCTCTCATTGGTAATATGAATACCAAACATTCTATGTACTATATCCATATTCATGTAGCAGTGCAGATATGGAGTCCCAGTAGATTGTTCAACCAAAGCATCACAGTTGTCAGTCTATAAATTGCTCAAATGTCTTTGATGTGATGTGGTGCTGGGAGGTTTTCTGGGAACTGGATCTGATGGCAGTAGAACCTTTGCAAACAAGGTTTCTCATCTGATTCACAAACATTTACAGAACTCATTCATCCCTCACACACAACACAATAACAACCCAGGATTTGTAGTTAGGAGAGACAGTGAATAACTGCATATCTATTGGTTGATGATTGTTGACAACTTGACCTCATGGAAAGCCATTGTGGCTCATCCTAAGCCTCTGACTCAATTTTATTTAACAGTTTCCTCATCCATTGCCTCACCTGCATTTACCCCCATAACCCACCCCTTACTGAACTAGCCTGTAGATTCAACCAGCTAGGCACTTGAGCACTGAACAAAAACCAGAGTTCCCACACTTTCCATTGGGGTCCACTTTGAATTCCTGAGTGTTTAGGTTGGTATTACCTGCTTCCCTGATTGCCTGCCTAAGATCCTATTCCAACTGTGCTCCTAGTTGAGTCTTCTACCTTGCTTCCTAACCTCTGAGAATTTATCAGAAGAACTGTAACTGCTAGGCACTCCTAACAATAAAGATGATGATGACTAGGGCCACTTGGGGCCAAAGACTACAGGTTCAGAGAGATTGAATCAAAAAATCAAGGGAAGCAGAATTTGTGTAAGGAGAGGAGGTGATGTATCAATAAATACTTTGTTTAAGTAATTTAGATCTGATCATTCAGGCTACAGTCTGCTCCTCTCAAGACTGGACACTCCAAGAACAGTGTGAAGACTACCAGTGGCACCCCCACCTGAAAGCCTGTTAACAATGCAGTATCTAGAGCCCCACTGCAAATCTACTGAATTGGAATCTTCGTTTAATGAGGTCTTTAGATGAGTTAAAAATGCATGTTAAGGTTTGAGAAATAGTGAGTTAAAGCATTGCTTCTTAATTCTGGCTGCACATTAGGATCCCCTGGAGATTTAAAAATATATATTAATGTCCAAGTACCACCCTACACAAATGATAGTAGAATATCTTGGCTTGGGAACTGCCCATGAGTATTTTATAAAGGTTTGGCAAGTGACACTAATGTGCAACCAGGGTGTGAGAACTACTTCCTTAGAGTTTACTTTGCTACATAGATGGGAAACCTGACCTTAATTGGCTAAATGAACTGCTTTAGGTCACAAAGCTCATTAACAGCACACAAAGGTTGAGATTCACACGGTTTCTATCATTAAAGGAGCACAGGCTTATCGCCAGGTTCAAATCCTAGTTCTGCTACTTTCAGAAAGCATGGCTTTGAGCAAGATTTTTAGCTTCTCTGAGTTACAGTTCCTCACATGGAAAATGAATGGATAATAAAAATCTCATGGAGCTATTGAGATTAAAGGAGATAATGTCTATAAGCCTCTATTATCATTTATCTTCTTCTTTCCCCTTTGACTTTATAATCCCCTGTAACTTCCAATACACAATATTTGCAGGAGTCCAAGTTGGAATTATTTATGTATTAAATATTTAAGAAATATTTACTGAGCATCTGTGAGCTGACAAAATCGAGAATCCAGAAACAGCAAAATGATTTCTTGCCCCCAAGAAGATAATTCTTGTACTGTGGTCCTTGCCTCTTCTCTAGCAGAATAGATGGGCATAAACAAATTATTATGCAACTTTGTAAAGGAAGCAATGTCAGGCATGTTATAAGGCACAAAGGTACACCAGAAGAAAGTTTTCTTTAAGATTTCAAGGAAATTTCCCCCAAACACGTGACATATGAGCAGAAGAAAGGCTTCCAAGGGGACAAAGAAGGAGAAGAACATTCCCAAAGGAAGGAACAGCAAGTACCAATGCAAGGAGGTGTGAAATGCCATGTGTATTAAGAGAGCTACTGGCGATTTAGTGTGACTATAGTGCAAATGAAAAGGGGAGGGTGGAAAGGAATGAGATGGGGAGTAGATGTCAGCCAGGCATTAGGGCTTTCTCTGCTGTGCCAAGCCATGTGAACTTGGTCAGGGTAATGATAGGAGTCCAGGAAAGGCTCTAAGAACCAGCTTGTTCAGGTGGTGTCTTGTACAGGGAGAGGAACTGACAGGCTCCACTCTGATGTCTTCCAAATAGGCAAGTCAGGGAATAGATGTAATGCAGAGTTTCAACTTTAACACTTGGCTTTCACTGTGCCATCAACCCTACAGTACAGAGGATATTCTAGGACTGACAGAGTTTGAGACAACGTATTTCATGGTTGCATGAATAAACCAAAAAGGAAAAAAAGAGAGAAGATCCAGAAGTCTGGTAAGTGTGGTATCAGTGTTTACAAATTCTGTTCCTACCATGGTACTGACAACGATCAGAGGGTGATTTCTTGAAAACAATTGAATAAGCTTAGAAAGAAAGAGCCAGCCTGTCTGCCTGTGCAGTATTTCCTGCTCTCTTTCCCAGTATCCTTGGTCATCTCTTTCTTTACACCCTCCCTCCTGAACCTTTGATCTGGCACATAACTAATGGCTACATTCTTAGGTGTAACTCGGGACCACTTGGATATCCTATATCTGTTTCATCTTAACTTTTTATCCAATAACTTTTTCACAGTTAAAAAAGTAGCAATTTCCATGATAATTTAGAAAAGTATATACACAGTAAACACAAAAATAAATAAATAAATTTACCCATAATCCCACCATTCAGAGATAACTACAAAAAAAAAAAAACACTTCAGTGCATTTCTTAGAGCTAAGCATACATACACATATGAAATCTGTTTATAGAATAGAATTACACTATGGATGTCTATTTATAACCTGCTTTTTACACATATTTATTCATTAGGTAGGGTTAGTTCTATTGAGTCTCTTTTTAAGAATGAACAAGAAAGTAGAGCAGCTGTATACTCAAAGAAACCTAGAAACACCTCCTTCAGAGAGACACAAAAGAGCAGATGAGCATCAAAGGCAAAGACAAGATGTCACAAGACTGCAGAAAGTTAGAGAAAGGACTCCCCTTTCTTCTGAGTTTCTAAAGTTCCAATATACTATGAGCCAAACTGGCTTCCTTCCCTTGGGTTCTAGGCTATTGCTTGTATCTTCTTAAAAAATTTCTCCAGATTTTCTTAAGAATATTTGAATGGGTTGTTTCTTATAAACAAATGATTTCTAACAAGGCAAAAGTCCTAAATAGACTAAAGATTTGGGCATACAAAGGCAGATGGATAATGGCTTGCTTAAGTAAACAAGTGATTTTTGTCTTGAAGGTAAAACTTCCCCAAATAACCAGTTTTCTTCTTGCTGAAGTTTGTATGCCATGTTATTTCTCATCCTCAGATATTAGATTAGAAATTTTATTTAACACACCATGACAACCTGTCAAAAAGAATGACTACTGTGCATTGTATAGTCCAAGCATCTCGATTTGTCTTTGCCTAGAGTTGGATAATTGCCTTGCTTGTTTCTATTGTCATTGGGAAGAAACCAGGTAAAATGATAAACTAAGTCAGCATCCAAACTGGGGGTGTTCATTGGTCCTTACCGTCACAGATTCCTATTTTTAGCGGGGCTATAGAACGCTGCATTTTCAAGCCCAGGATGTGGGGACTTTCTGGCAATAATATCTGTGGGACCTAAGGTCCTTTCCTAAATATTAATTCAATAGTACAGCAAAGACATTATGGATTTCAAAAGGAATTCTGTTGATCTTTCTCTCTTAATCTCCCTGTGATATAAACTTGCAAGTCCATTGTACTAGCTATTTTTTACTCCACTGAGTTTTAGTACAGACCAATTCTTTGTTCAAACACAGCAGAATGATCTCAGAGAGTCCTCCTAATCACTCTGAATAAGAGAACATCTCTTCCCTAGAAATATATCTCCCTTTATCCTGCTTCTTTTTAAATTGTACTTAGCATAAACTTACATAATACCACACTTATTTCTTCCCACCTTTTTCTATTGGTGCATAATGGTGGTACATATTAATGGGATTTGTTGTTACATATTTGTAGACACACAAAATATAACAATATAATTTGGTCAGTATCCCTCCCCAGCACTTCCCTCTCTCTCTCCCTCTCCCTCCTCCTGGTTCTTTTTCTTTACCCATCTTCCCTTTGATTTTCATGAGATCCCTCCTCCTCACCTTTCTTCTCTTTTTTCCTCTCTAGCTTATCCATATAAGAGAAAACATACCACCCTTGCCATTTTGAGTTTGACTTATTTCTCTTAACATATAGTTTCTAGTTCCATCCATTGTCCTGCAGATGACATAATTTCATTTCTCAGATGACTGAATAAAACTCCATTGTGTACATTTTCTTTATCCAGTCATTCATTGATGGACACCTAGGTTGGTTCCAGAGTTTGACTATCATGGACTTTGCTGCTACAAACATGGGTGTGTGTGCATCATTCTATTATGATGACTTTAATTTTTTGGATAAATACCAAGGAGCGGTATAGCTGGGTCATATGGTGGTTCCATGTCTGGTCTTTTGAGAACCCTCCATACTTATTTCCAACGTGGTTGTACTAATTTACAGTCCCATCAATAGTTCAAAATTGTTCCTTTTTCCCCACATCCTCTCCAACATTAATTATTATTTGTATTCTTGATTACTGTCATTCTGACTGGAGTGCCACACTTATTTCTTGATTGTCAGTCTAGCCAGCCCACAAGAAAATGTGACAGTGGCCCAACTGGCTTCACTACTGAATGCCCATGGTATGGCACAGAACCTGGCACATGATAGAGCCTTACTAAATATTTGTTGGATAAATAAACTTCTAGACATAAGATCCTAAGACTTGGGCGGTATATCCTTACAGAATATCTTTTCCTTTCCTGAAATGACAGGATTAGATTTAGGCAAGAAGGTCAAAGGTGGCTGGTCACCACTCTTTCACCTCTCCTTTCAGTCCAGGCTATTAGAATTTTCTGTCTTTTTTGCCTTAGCTCTGAAACACTATATCCAGCTGTTCCTTCTAAATTACAAATGAAAGAAGGTAGCATGTGGGTTTCATTTCTATAATACCATAATTCCCAGCCCTGGGACACTTACCACCAAAGTGCCTCTTACCACCTCAAGGGAACATCATTAAAACTTCAGCAAAAGAATCATTTTAATTCATTTGAAGTTTTAAATAAACGTAGACCACATATGACAAAATCAAGCAAATAATGCAAGTAAAAATGTGAGGAAGTCGTACTTTAATGGATTTCATGGGTGGGATCCACAATTCTGAGATGCAGTTAGTGTGATATATGTCTACTATACATTTCAAAAATGACTCACCTTTGAATTTTCTCTAATTTACACACTTCACCTACTCTCCTTCCAAATTACCAGGTCAAGAAATGCTTCTAGTTTTCCTCCCTTAATATGCTGCTTCGCCCATTAAGCTTCACATATTAAGTTTTAACTTATTGGCTTCAGTGACACTCAATGATCCCAAGGGGGGGTGCAATAAAAAATGTGTTTTTCCAAGGTGCCTTCATGCCTGGATTGCAATTTCTAATCTCTGAACTATTGCTTGCTCTGTATCTGTCCTGTGGAAAAGCTATTGATCTGTAATCTCACCAGTACATTTTCCTCTTCTCATAAAATTCCAGGGACATTCTAATTAAAGATAGACTCTGGCTACAAATTATAGAAAAAGAGGCACTAGGGCATTCAAATAGAATTCAGACCTTTGGCATTCACACCCTGGGCAATTGGGAAGCAGTCTGAAATTCTTAATCAGTCAGCTAGGTTCTGCTGTGTCCCAAAAGCAATAGTAGTAAATAAATAATAAACAACTAAATAAATGCAAATTAGACTCATGCTATTGCAGATAAAGCTATTGATCCTGTGGTTTACAATGTGTGCATTATTAGAGGCAGCGTGAGGTAGTAGAAAAGCACAGGCTCTGGTGTCCAAATGCCCTGGGAATCCAGGTTTCTCCTTTACCAGCTATATGTTAATTTTCTCTGTACACCTCAGTTTCCTAATCTGTATAATAAGACCAGAATCATATATCTCATAGATTGTAAAGTACCACGATGTGGGCTCAATAGATGATAATTACCACTCCCATTTCAGATTCCCATAGTCTAGACCATGAGTCAGAGGCTGTAGAGGTATTTATGCTTTTATCATTCAAAGGAATAGGAAAGAAAAATTCAACCAGTCAAGGTGCCTGAAATTGGCCATAGGAATGAGCTACTGTAAACACAGGCTGGAGATGAGGGCAGGAGTCTGTCCCTGGCCCCTCAGAGAGAGTGAGTAGATTATTGGAGAACAGGCTTAACAAAGGGTAAGAGGCTCTTCCTCCAGGACCACATTATCTGGGCAGCAGGGAAAGCCCTTCAGTAAATGAATAACCACAGCTCTCCAATGCCAAGCAATGAGGACTGATCCACTGGCTGTGGTCATCCCAGGCCACTGACGGCCTGGACCAAGGTGGAGGTTGCAGGTCAGGTCACCTTAAGCTAAAAGAATAGGAGAGAAGAAAGTGAAGACCAGAAGTAGAGACTACCTTTCCAATAGCTTAATTGTGGAAGGAAAGTAATTCTCCCCTTCCTCCTTTTAAGGACTAGAAAATTCAATGCCAAAAATAGTGCAAACGGGAGCACTGAGCCACATAGAAGTCTCAATTATTAAGACAATTCTCTCCCCCCACCCTCCAGCAGATGTTCAGTTGTTCTTTGGATGCCATAAGTGTCTGCTTGAGTTGTCCCTCCCTGTCTAGAAATTTCTAGGCTTCTCTTGCCTGCCATTGGCTTCCACCTTGAGTCTTCCCAGGATGTAGTGAGGAAGCAGGATGCTTAGAGCGGGGAGGGAGACAAATGTGGCTGGCATCCTGGCTCATCACTTGTGAGTTGTGTGACCATGGGCAAAGGGCTAACATCTCTTTGTGCCTCAGTTTCCCTGAGTATAAAACAGAAATAACAATAATGTTGTGGGGTGTTATGAGAATTGAACGAGTTAATACCTGAAAAGCAATTAGACTTGTGCTTATAAGTGCTCAATAAATGTTGACTATTACTGTTAG
Organism: Callospermophilus lateralis; assembly: GCF_048772815.1. Classification (NCBI taxonomy): domain Eukaryota; kingdom Metazoa; phylum Chordata; class Mammalia; order Rodentia; family Sciuridae; genus Callospermophilus; species Callospermophilus lateralis. The sequence goes on along the minus strand of NW_027514713.1, from coordinate 8,943,072 downwards.
GACTAGAAGATGTGCTAACCTGTGTTCCTATAGCTACAAGAAGAGCCCCTAGACCATCTGACCTGAACCCTGTCTTGCCCTACTCCACTGTCTGATCCTAGGATAACTTCTATTTACCAACCTGAACCAACCTCTTTCTTGCCCAGGCTTCCATTCTTGATCCTGGTCCAGACCCTATGCCACAACAACATCCTTTAATAACTTTAACAACTGCCTTTTACTACTGCTTAACCACATTCCAGGTACTGTACTAGGAGATTTACATACATATAATACTCCCAAGCCCATAAGATAGCCATTATAAATAAGGAATCTAGTCAAGCAACAACACAGTCAGGGCTTATCTCACTGCCACACTCCAAAGCCCTGGGTTATGTTTCCTACTAAGGGTATTCAGATATCTTACTTAAGCTAGGCCCTAGATTCTCCCATTTCTCCTTAGAAATTAGATATTTAGGTATTGGGGTAGTGGATTGCAAAAACAGTTACCAAAACTCCCACATTCTCTTTTCATCAAGAAATAAAATTTATTTTTTTCACCTCTTTAGTCTGAGCTGGGCTTCTGACTTCTTCTGGTCCATAGATGGATGCAGATGCACTTTTGTTTCTAGAAGCTGTGCACTCTTGCTCTCATTTTGGGGGGACACTTACCCCTATCACCATGTGAATGAGTCCTAGAGAGTAAGAGGCTACCTAGAGGAAAAGCAACGCACTCAATCAAAGGTCAGTCAGCACAGCTGACCTGGTTCCCAATTACAGGTGCAAAGTTGAGCTCCAGCCAAGAGCAGGAAGCCTGGCCTGGATCAACAGAGCAGTCCAGCTGAACCAGCCCAAATTATCAATCTGCAAAAGCATCATTTAAATAAATAGTTTGTGTTCCAAGTCACTGTTTTAGCTCAGACAGCTAAAATCAAAAATTAAAATTAAATAAATGGATTGAGTGGCTAAAACAACAAACATTTATTTTCTCACAGTTCTGGAGGCTGGAAGTCCAAAACCAAGATTCTGGCAAATGCACGGTCTGATGAGGACCCCTTTCCTGATTTGCAGACAGTTGCCTGTTTGCTGTGTTCTCACGTGGCAGAGAGAAAGCTTCTTATATAGGGTATGAATCTCATCATGGGCGCTCCACCTCATAAATTTAACCTAATTACCACCCAAAGACCCCACCTCCAAATACTATCATATTAGGGATTAGAGCTTCAACATGTATTTGGGGGAGATGCAAATATTCATTCCATTGTTGTCACTAAGTGTTGGTTGGTTTGCTGTGGAACAAAAGCTTACTGATGCAACCATTAACTAATTCATTTCTTGTCCACTGGAGTTCCTATTTACTTTAATTCCACTTGCTCATTTTCCAGATCCCTTCTTTTACTCTGCTTTTGGTCAGACCTTGGGCAACAGTGTTAAACAAGATCCCACTAGCACTTTAGATGAGATCCAAACTTATTCTATTTATACCAAATTTCATGCCATAATAAGTCACATTATAATAAAGTATGCAGGTAATTGTCATGCATGGAGTAAAAGAATTCAATCAGTATCAATGGAGATCCAAACAAGTCTTAAATTCCCTTAGTTTCCTTTCCAGTCTACAGGTTAAAAAAAAAAAGACACTTTAATCAACATAAGTCTAATATTGGGACTCAATAAAGTCATCAAGAACCCAATGTTCCTTGTATATTTCTTTTCTGCCACACATGACTTCTATAGTCCAAAATTACAGCTTGTTTTCCAGCCATTACATCTGATCTCCAAGCAACAGAAAGGACATGAGCTTCTCCCCACCCCTGCCTCCTACCTGTTAATGATTCTCCCCATACAAAGCTACTCTTCACATCTTAGTGGCAGTCACTTCAGATACAGGGCAACAGGTCACTTTATAAAAGAGGCCAAGAAATGCAGTCCATGTTTTGTTGCTAAGGAGGAAGGGCGAGTGAATATTGGGAGGTAATAAGTAATATCTGCAACAGACAATAATTCATTATTTTTAACTGTAACTAGACATCAGGCAGTTTGATTGACAGTATATACCAACATAGCATCCTGCATCTAAAAAGCCTGGGATGTAATATGGAGACATTGCCAAAGCCTAACAGTATTTCAAGTGGCAATGAAAATAATATTAATTAGAAGTTCCATTTCAGGGAGAAGACTGATAAGGTACTTTTGCCATCAGTATAGATATGAGGTTTTGGTTCCAGAACCTGAGTATTTACTCAACCATGAGTAAAACCACTACTAGCAGCAATTCACAGCCTAAACCTTGCCTCTCACCTCCAAAGTTTATATGTAACTATCTGCTTAAAATCTCTTCTTAGATATTTGTAAGGCAGTGCAAATCTAATGTGTTCAAAATTAAAATCATTTTGCCCAGAAAACATCTCCTCTGCCATTGTCTCCTCTCAGTGAACAATACCACTATACCCAGATGCTCAAGCTAGAATCCTGAATGACAACTGCAAGGCTATGTGCTTCTGCAGCTCATCCTGTTCCCTAATTCCACTCACTCACTCACTCAGTTCCAGTCATACAGTCTTCAGTTCCTCCAATCCTCCAATGTACCAAGTTCTCTTTTGCCTTAGTACTTTTACACACACTGTTCCTCTGCCTAGAGTGTTCTGCTTCCTTCCCTTACCTGGTCGACACCACCCATGCTCTAAAACTCAGTTTGAATGTCACTTCCTCAAGGAGATAAGCTAATCAGGCTAGTCCAGCACCCTATGAGATACTCTGATAGTATCCCACACTTTTTCTCTGCTGTCCTCTTCATAATTATAATTGAGTGCTTAATTGGACCACTGCCTTCCCTGCTAGAAGAGGTGCTTCATGAAGACATCATTTTCTATCTCGTGAGGAGATAGTGTAAAATACAGTGCCTAGCATGGTACTCTCAGTAAATATTAGTTGAAGGAATGAGTGAATGAAAAATATTTATGAATGAATAAAGGAAAATCATGCAAGCAGAATGACTACTATTCCCAGAAGTTTGACAGTAGGTTTGTCACTAGAGAAGACAGTATGAAGAGAGAACACCTATAAATAAAATGAATATGGAATACTTTTGCTCTTTGTAAGGTCATAGCTGGACAACAGCAGTTGTGACCAGCAAGCAATTCAAACAGGTTTTCATGCTCATCCACCTAGGACCAGCTGGGGATCTGTGTCTTTAGGCAGAACTGATGGATACTAATGAGTTCAAGCATAACCAGAAGGTTGACTACTATGTCAGCTTGGGCTCTTTAAACTATAAACTGAATGAGGACAGAGGCTTTGTTCATACTTTGGTGCCTAGTACAGAGTTGGTGCCCAGTGCATATTTACTGAATGCATCTCAACATGCATGGCCACAAATAAGAAAAAAGTGAATACTGGGAACCACAAATTCAGAACAAGCTCAAGAGGCAGGCGACAGTTTAATGTCATACAAGAGAACATTTAAAAACAAAACAAAACATGGTAAGAGGACACTGTGCAGTCTTTAGTTTTTGATCCAATCACAAAAGCTACAGAGCACATCACTTCAATCACACTTGTGACATCTTTCATTTTTCCTTAAGAACTTTGCCAGTTTAGATTGCTTTAAATGTGGATTTTCAGTGCCAGTTAGTTCCTTTCATTTTATAGAGCACATTTTTATACCATTTGAACCACACTAGAAACCAATGAGTTCAGGTGTTTTCAGTCCCATTTGGCACATTAAAAAAAAAAGTATCACAAATAGTAAGACAATTGCCCAAGGCAGTACAGATCACTAAATGGTTTGGGGAGAGGATTTAAAAGAATAATGAATTTTTTTCTCTCTATTCACTCAATTCAGAACACTTCTGTGATCAGAGGTGTAGAGGGTTTTTTTTTTCCACAAACCAAGCAATGGAGTCAACAACTGGGTATCCTATAATTCCATTCAATTCTGATACTATCCAAATGCAGGTTGCTTCAGATTACACAGATTGAGGGTTCAGTTCCACAAGATTATCCCACTGACTTCAGAGGCCAATTAGAATAGGTAGCATCTTCAAATTCATTGGGTGTAAATCAGTATTCCTTTTAGAAATTTGATTATAACTGCATTATTAATAAGCACCAATCAAAACAAAAAGCTTTTCTTAGAGAATTAAATCTTTAAAAAATATACAACTGGGGGCTGGGGATGTGGCTCAAGCGGTAGCGCGCTCGCCTGGCATGCGTGTGGCCCAGGTTCGATCCTCAGCACCACATACAAACAAAGATGCTGTGTCCGCCGATAACTAAAAAATAAACATTAAAAAAAAATTCTCTCTCTCTCTCTCCCCCTCCCTCTCTCACTCTCTCTTTAAAAAAATATATATATATACACACATACACAACTGTCTGTAATCTACAGGGAACTCTATATCTAAGGACATAAGTATACTGAAAGCAAAAGGACATAAAAATGTTATATACAAAGTGACCAAAAGAAAGCTGGAGTGGCAAAATTATAGTAGGCAAAACATAGTTTAAAACAAAAAGTTAAATGAGATAAAATATATTTAAAATTTAAAAGAAATTTAAATGAAGCAAACTAGAATATCTAATAAAAATAAAAGGGACTTTCCCTAGGATACTGCAATAAGAATAGATACACTCACAACTCACATCGTACTTCCCAAATACAATAAGGTAAGATGGAGAGAATTAGAAATAGAAAGCATGACTATAGGACTAGGAGATATCAATCCCACTTAGTAAAAAGGAAAAGAAAGTCAAATAAAATGATAATCACAAAACAGAAGACTTTGAAACATATTTTAAACCAATTATACTCATATATTTCACGTTCTCAATACCAAATGGAATATTAAACTGGATAGACCAACTCTTCAAGAATAAAAAAAGTTAGTAGATATGAAAATATTAAAATTATTTTGTATATATTATAGGATAAATTTAGAAATCAAAAGTGGAAGGGATGTTCAAAAATCAATAAATATATGGCAATTAATTGAATACTCTTGAACATAGTCTTGTTCAAGAATTGAAAGATAAAACTAAAAGATGTTTGTACTATTCAAAATTATCTGGAGATGCTATGTAATAACTATCAAATTTCCAATGTTATTTTTTTGAGAAACAGAAAAAGCTACTTTAGAAATTGTATGGAATCTCAAACTTGTATGAATACCTCAAAAATATTCAGAATACAAATAACTTTGGAAGAATGCTGTTTCCTGACTTAAAAACATATTAAAAGCTATAGTATTCACTTGGTTTTCTTTTTCATTGTTCTTTTTAGATATACATGACAGTAGAGTGTATTTTGACATATTATATATACATGGAATATAACTTATTCTAATTAGGTTTCCATTCTTGTGATTGTACATGAGTGGAGTTTCACTGGTTATGTATTCATATGTGAACATAGGAAAGTTATGTCCAATTCATTCTACTGTCTTTTCTATTTCTATCCCACATTCCTTCCCTTCATTCCCTTTTGTCTAACCCACTGAACTTTTTTCTTCTCTACATGCCCCTCTTATTGTGTTCTAGCATCAGAATATCAGTGAGAGCATTTGGTCTTTGGTTTTGGGGTTGGCTTATTTCACTTAGCATGATATAGTCTCCAGATCCATCCAAAAGTCATAAAGTAATTCTTTTTATGGCTGAGTAATATTCCATTGTATATATATATGCCACACTTTCTTTATCCATTCATCTGTTGAAGGGCACCTCAGTTGGTTCTATAGCTCTGTGTGTGTATGTGTGTGTATTAGTGTGTGTGTGTGTGTGTGTGTGTGTGTATAATTATAGCTTAGTTTATATATATGTATACATATATTATAGCTTAGTTTATATATAATATATATTATTTGTTTTAATTAGTTATACATGATAGTAGAATGCATTTATGCACTTTGACATACATAGATGGGATATAATTTCTCATTTTTCTGAGTGTACATGTTGTAGATTCATACTGGTCATCCAGTCAATATATATACATACAGTAATAATGTCTGCTTCATTCTACTATCTTTTCTATCCGCATATCCCCTCCGCTCCCCTCCCATCACTTCCCTCTACCTAATCTAAGGTAACATTATTCTTCCCTAGTACCCCCTGCCTTATTGTGAATTAGCATCTGCATATTAGAGAAAACATTCAGCCTTTTGTTTTGTTGGATTGACTTATTTTGCTTAGCATGATATTCTCCAACTCCAACCATCTACTGGCGAATTCCATAATTTTACTCTTATTTAAAGCTGAGTAGCATTCCATTGAGTGTATATACCACATTTCCTTTATCCATTCATCTATTGAGGGACACCTAGGTTGGTTCCAAAGTCTAGTTATTGTGAATTGAGCTGCTATAAACATTGATGTGGCTGCATCACTATAGTATGCTGATTTTAAGTCCTTTGGGTATAAACCAAGGAATGGGATAGCTGGGTCAAATGCAGTTCCATTCCCAGTTTTCTGAGGAATCTCCATACTGCTTTCCATAGTGGTTGCACCAATTTGCAGTCCCACCAGGAATGCATGAGTGTGCCTTTACCCCCACATCCTTACCAACACCATAGCTTAGTTTTAATGAACTGAGCTGCACTCACTACTCCTACTTGATAAGTTGTTTTCTATATTTCTATGATTTTTTCCTACTTTTCTTAATAGTTTAATTTGTGGTTTGCTGATTTAGTGAGATGCTTTGTTTTCTCTCCTACTTCTCTTTATATATTCTATAGTTAGTTTGTCATTTACATTGAAATTTTATACAGATCACTTAAAGTTTACACTGCATTTTAAAATGGTAACAAATTAACTTAAATACATTGTAAACATTCAGTATATTTATATATCTTTTCAAAGTTATGTTATTGATGTTTCAGTTATTTTATACCACATACCCACTAACAGGTTTATAGTGATTTGTATGCATTTTTCTTTCAAATTCTATTACAAAATTAAGTGGTTTTGACCCATCATTAGCATAAAATAGAATTGTTTGTATGTGACTTTTCTTTGCCAAGCAAACTTTAAATTTTCATTTAAGAAATCAGTATTCCTACCACCCTTTCCTTTGGTTTTATTAATTTGCTAGAATGGTTCACAGAATTCAGGGAAACACTGATGTTTACTGGTTTATCATAAAGGATGTGGCTGAACACTCAGATGAAGGAAGACATGTCCTCAAAGTATGGGGGAAGGATGTGAAGAACACTCCTGTCACTCAAGAAATTCAAAGGTTTTGGGAGCTCTGTGACAGAAACTGGGGACAAAGACCAACTGCATTACATGCCCAGGGAACTTGACATGGATTTTTACTTTCAGATTCTATTTTTCTACTATACTCACTTCTCAGTGATGGACAAAGAAAAAGGAAGTGATCATTGAAAAATCAATGATTAGGTCTGGAGGTAAGGGATAGGGGGAAGTTTCAAACAGTTTAAAAAGATCATCACTAAAAACCTTCTTCTAACTTTTGCCTTGTCTTAGCTTCAAATGCCCATGTTTGTCTCCCTGATAGCTTCTTCCACTGTGGTTCACAACACAAAGTGTGTAAATTTACTGCTGTGGAAAGGATATGGAGCTGCAATGTGCTACATTGTGATACAAGATATGGTCACTTTGGGGAAAATATGTGCTTTCCCACAACATGCTTCAATGCATTTCAAAGACTCAGTCTTCTAGAGTTTGGCTTCCAGCTACCCCAAAATAGCCATCAGAGAAGCAATTTTCTGGCGTTTTTAAGGGAATTATCCCAACAGTCACCCTAATCTCCTCTCTGACTTGTGTTAGCCAGAATCTGTCCTGCAGTGTTTGCTCAGGCAGGATCAAGAAGCAAGCTTTCCTCATTTGGATGGCGCTATGATTCAGGGATGCCACTGACTCTGTACAATCCCAATATGAGAGCTGGGAAGATTGCGCCATAGTAATCAAGCTGAAAGTAGATGCTATGTCATAGGATTGCTCCTCTGAGCAGAGGAGCTTGCTAAAATGCAAATTATGAATCCATTGTCACTGGGATCTGAGTTTTTCATTTATAGCAAACTCCAGGGGTGGCAATGCTGTAGGTGAGTAGGTTTTCCTTGGATTAGCAAGACCTAGACTCCGGGTTATTTGCTTACATTGGACCTGAACTTCATAGTATATGAAGTCATTATAATAGTAGTCATTACATGTTTGTGGATCTATTTGAATGATGTCTGTTTCACACACATACACACACACACAAAAACTGTAATGTAAAGTTTTGAAATTGTATCACTCAAAGTCTAGAACAGGTAAAGAGACAATAACAGGTAGTTGAACAGAAGGAATTTAACTTAGGAAACTAGTTACAAAAATTTTGGAGAAATTGAGAGTGAAATAATCTAGACAAAAGCAAATTAGACAAAAACCAAAATGCTGCTATCATCCCTTGAGCTATAAGAACAAAGAACTGTTACATGATCACAAGATCTGAATTATCTTGTGGGGGCTGGATTCATAGCAGAAGCTATGGCAAGAGATGGGACACAAAGAAGATAGTATAACTTCTCAAAGTGGGAAGTGTGGGTACAGTGAGAAATACTATTGCTTCTCATCTTCCTGCTCTACTATTTCTTTATAATGTATCCCACTGATCAAACCTCACAAGAAGCCACCTGGGAAGGGAAACTGGAAATAGTTTGCAGGAGAGATCAATAAATGAATCTGCTTGCAAACAGCTTGACAGTAAAGAAATGTCTAATTTACTTACACTGAGACCGTAACACCTAGCATATAATAAATATTTATGGAAAGATTTAATCACCAAAGAAGTAAAACCAGCTATCCTTTTTTATGAGTGTACACACACACGCACACACACAAACAAACACTATATAGACACATGCTTTGCACTTACTAAAACCATAAAAGACATCTGTGGCCACAGGATTGTGGCAATGCTCTGTATCATCCAAAGTTACTGTCATGCCCAGACTCTAGCCAATTGGAGTGAATAGTTATCCCTGAGCTGTGAAAGTGACAAGTAGCTTCTATAGTTGAACAATTTCCTTTTACAGTAGACTACAGTCCATCCTGGAGAGAGGAAGAGTAGGTGAGCATAAAAGACCCTCAGGACAATTTGGTTTTGCTACAGCATTATCTATAGTCAGTGCAAGCATGATAGGGGAACAAGCAATACACTGTTCAGCTGAAGATTCACTTCCCCCGAAGATTCATCTCTTGCCAATAAAGCATTCAGCCAGCCAGCCCCTCATAGAAGATGCTGGATTATTATTCTTACTACCTGGTTCTTAAGAGTCAACACAGACTAAAGAAATCATTAATAAAAATGGCTACCTTTTTCTGAGAACTCATTCACTTTCATTCACTTTGTGAAGTACTTTCCATGCCCTTTTTGATTTAGTCCTCACCACAACTCAGCACAGGCACTACTATGACTATTTCCATCTTATGAGAGAGGAAAAAGTGAGCTCAGAGAATAATTTTTCAAGCTTGAGATAACATGATGTTAACAGAGCTGGATTCAACACCAGGCCATGTGGCCCCAAAGCCACTTTATATCTCTGACATACAAATGGAAGATTCCTATCATAAGGGTAGAAATTCCTTGATGTGGACTTTGGTACATGATTTCATGTGAATCCATTCTTCAGAGCAGAGGATTATACTGATCCATAAAGTGGACTGATTATCTTTATATATCTTCCTGGGCATGCCCATCTCAGTATCTGTTTATCAACCTGGCTTATTGTCTTTGGAAAGGACTTCAGATGTTCAATAAGTCCTGATAATCTCAGAAAGTTTTCCAAGAGATCTGAAAGAGAGACTAACAGCATTCTTAGATTTTTGGTGTCATTCTGAAGTATAGTTACGTAAAACAGAATGAAGTTGGAGCCTGAGAACAGCCCTTACTCCTTTGATGATGAAAAATGACTATGACACAATGCCATCAACTCTGACCCACCTGAGCAAGGTCCACAAAGCTCAGCGAACTTCTCGTCTTGTCTACTTAGCATCTGTCAGAGCCAAGCTTTCCTTGGAAGGGCAGGTGTTCTTGAAATACTGTCAATTTAGATTCCAGACGTTGTACTGGGTATTGCTCCTGTCAGCCTCTTTAAAAAATGTATGTGTACCAGGTAACGTATCCTAAAGTCCAAAGTTCCTCTGGTGGATGTAGGGGGTGATTGTCTTTGGTGCAGAAAACCCACAGAACCATCCACTCATCCTTCTCATCTTTGCCCTTCAGAGTCACCTATGGGGCCTTTTAAAAGAGTAAAGGGAGAGGGATAGGTGTTTTCTTCCCCCTTGCTGGAAAGGATTAGAAAAGTCATCAACATTTGCTCAAGAAAATTCCCATTATTCATGACTACAACTATTTTCATTAAAATCTTTGACAATTCAAATCCATATCTGTCAATTACTAGTTATATATTGAGCATTGTTAAATTTACTGGGGTAATAAGTTACATGGGTGTTGGTTATATATTCCCACCATAATGCTGCATGACAAATAACTACATGCAAAATAAGCACTTTGTGCTTGTGTATCTGGGGTTGTTAGGCAGATCTGCTGATCTTGGCTGGGTTCTCTCATGTCTGGGGCTTAGCTGGGCTGTAGTCTGGCCTTGGTTAGATTGATCAGGATTACTGGGCTCCCTTCACATATCTTTCATTCTCTTTCAGGGACCAGCTTGGGCATGTCCCTCTCAGACAGCAGCAAAGTGCAAAATTATAGCCAAACTTCACAAGTGTTCTTTAATAAGATCTGCTAGGATTTTTTATTCTTTTTTTTTTCCTTTTGGGGAGGGAAGCAGGATATTGGGATGGTGATGGGACCTCATACATTCTAAGCACAAACTGTACCAATGAACTAAGCCCAAAGCCCAAGATCTGCTGACTTCTTAACCAAAACAAGTCACATAGCCAAATCCAGATTCAAGAGCGGAGAATAAAACACCCAACTATTTAATGAGAAAAACTTTATTGGCAAAGGACAAGCATATACAAAGGGGTAAGAAATGGATCTATGAATAGAATCAATCTACAGCATGTGGGTAAGAGAAAAAAAATACAGCAAAGAATATATGGCCAAGCTCCTTAGGCATGACCTTCATGATCTGGACAGTTCTGACCTACAGCTTGAGCTTCCTGTCTCCTTCCCACTAGTATTACACTCTTCATCTCACTAGGTGACATAGGTGTTCTCTCACTTCCTGGCTTAGGTTCACATCTACCTTCCTGGAAGGCCCTTCCCTCGCCCATCTCACCTGACATTTTCCCAGTAAGTTCCTTAGGCCTCAACTTAGGTCTTCAACTCCTTTTTTCAAAACTAAAACCAGAGAGATGGGCCCAACTGCATTCTTCCAGCACAGCCTCTTGCTCAGAACCCAAAAACAATAACTGTTCCATGGATGAAACTGCTCAGGGCCTTGGCACAGATGGGGCTGGGAAAAGGGTCAAGGGAAAGGCAGGAAATGATACCCTGAAGAAGAGAAGGGGCAGTTTCCTCCTAAAACGCTTACATAGAAATGATACAGATGGAAGGCCTTGAAAGCTAAAAAGAACCTGTAGGTCACATGGATGGGACAAGAGCACCACTGAAATTCTTGAGAAAGAGAACATAGGAAAGATTCATTTCCAGCAGATACTCAGGAACAGCATCACCCAACAGAAATATAATGGGAGCCACACATGGACCCACTTATGCAATTTTACATTTTCTGGAAGCCACGTTTTTAAAAAGTAACAATAAACAGGTGAAAATCATCAAAATAACATTTACTTATTCCAACTTATCCAAAATATTATCATTATAACATGTAATCAACATAAAAGTTAGTAATACGATATTTTACATTCCTTCTCTTCATGATATTTGCTCAGTAAGTTCCTTAGGTCTGAACTTGGCCTTCAACTCCTCTTTTCAAAACTGAAAGCAAGTGTATTTTACACTTGAAGCACATTTCATTTGAATTACCCACATTTCCAGGGCTCAATAGCCACAGTGGCTAGTGACTACCATACTGAACATTTTAGCTCTGGGAGCAAAGGAATCATCTGGGACTAATCTAGGATGATAATAGTGATGAAAATGATGACAGTATTGAGGATGGTGAGAAAGGCAAGTGCATGACACTCCACTGGCAGAATTAGTGTGTCAGCTTATCTGAGAGAGCCTCAGCACTGGAAATGTATATTTACACATTTGGCCTTCAGTCTGCATTGGAAAGGAGAATCGATTCACATACAAGCTGTGATTTTGTTCATATTTCTGTTCTCAAAGAGAACTATTTGTTAGTGAAATCTACCACCTTTATCCAAGCCATGAATATAGTGAAAGTACTTCTGAGGCTGATTCCCAGTGTTGAGTGCAATATTTGTGAAATTTAAGCATACTTGGTAGAATTCAAACCCATTTTTATGTACTATGGGTCACAGTGAATTCAACAACCATTGAGTGAGTTCCTACTAATTGGAAGCTTGAGCCACTGAGAAATTATTCTTGGGAGAAGAATAAGCAAAAGCAAAATGTATTAATTTTCTAGTTATTCTCCTGGTTATATAATTAGCTGGTTCTTGCAGATATATTTTGGCATGTCTATGTGTCATAAAAGTATGCAGATATATTTTATTACACTTTATGTTAAGTCACAGAGATTATCTAGTCTAAGGGTCCTTTCAGCTCCAACTTCTTCATTTTACAAGTGAATAACTGAATAAGAATAAAGACTTTCCTGAATATAGTCAATGAAAGATCTGAGAGAATCTTCATTTCATCCCCTTTGCAGGCAAGTATTTCTTCTGGGGCTTGTTTATTTACACAATGTGCTGAGTTTTGCAGGATTTGCTTAATTCCATCCATTTGACATGAAAAAACAAACAAATGTTCACACACATTAAGTTATTTTTAAAGTTTTTTTTTCTATGTGTGTGTGTAATAAATGACTAAAATATATAAATATATTAAATGATTTCCTGTTTATCAGAATATTCTAAGTGTATATGTTTGTACTAAAGTGGATTTCAAGCAAAGACCTTAAGGCTTTCTATCACCAAATTTGATTTATCCCAAACTGTATCTTCATATTAGCAGCTAACTCTCTTACTCTTATGAGCATCTTTAACATATCTTTTTAAATGATCTGGATTGACTGTCTAGACTGCTTCAAGTTCCCTGGATAATTTTGCAACTCCCTCTTTACTCTAACAATATGCATGTGACCTTGAGTTAAATTAGAGAGCTTTCCTTTCTTCCAAATGCTTCATATGCACTACATACAGCACTTAATGTTAGAGATTTTTGCTCTAAATGTATATAGAAAAAAACATTCCTGTTGAGAAATATTAAATACCACTTATCTGAGATTATCAGGTTACAGGACTGCACATTTCCAGCCTTTTCTTTCTGAAAATGAATCCAGTGTTACTGAAATTTAAAGAAATTAATGGATTTTAATCGAATCAATATACATTTACTATAATAAGTACACAATCCATTTTGAATTGTACACTATGTTTTTTGAGACTAATAAAATCACTACAGGCCAAGAAACAAGTATTGGAACATAACTAAAGATATATACACACATATAATCTTTGTCGCGAAGAATAAGGTGATCTCATCGGGAGCATCAGATAAATTCAAGGATTTGATAAAATCAGGAACACCTTGGAATGGGAGGCAGATATTCAGACAATCTCTTGCTCTGCTTTTTCACATGACAATATGGGCAATTAAGAATTCATAAATTCATTTAAAGGGGACTCACTTTCCCCTGGGATAAACTCATCTCATGAGAACTGAGGACCTTGAAGTTAAAACCCTTTGGATCCAATAGGCAGTCTCCAAATTTGACACTAGGGACTTTTTTTTTTCTCTTACAATATGTCAACCTCTGAAAAGTTGGGATATACCCCCAATAGCCCATAACTTTCCCTAATAATATACAGAGCCACAGAGTATCAAAGGCTCTTGGATATATTCTAATGCAAGTCTTTAATTCCAGATTCAATGAGGAATGTCAATCGCATGTCCAGCTGTGTATATCTCTTGAGGTAAATTTCTATGAATTTGTTGATCCGTCTCTTAGAGTGCTACAATATGCCCTTTATATCACTGAAAACTCATATTCATTAAGCTGCCCGTAAGTGCAATGAGTTTAGTCCTTTAAACTTTAAGGCATTGACCATGGCTGTACAGCCTTCAGAGATTTGGTGATCAAGTCTGTATTCACTCTTCTCAGACCCTTCGTGACTTTGTAGACTTCAATCACACTCCCGCCAGCCTTCATCTCTCATATTATTCCATCCAAACTAAAGACATCTGAGGATTTGAAACATTTGGAAGCATTCCCTTTCATTTTCAGCCAAGACAAAAATAGAGGGCTCCATTGTGCTCTCAAGGAAAAAAAAATCTATGTATTTGGTACTTGGGACTGTCTCAAAAAAAATGGGACCTTACAAAATACATCTCTGTGGAAGGCATACCAATGGGAGCCAGTAAAACCTAGGAGAGACGCACATACAGATATCTACATCCACTCTCACTGTGAAAAAAAAAAACAAAAAACACTCCTGCTGGCAGCCACCTTTCACAAGTGAGGATGCTGACTCATTTCCTTCTTGGTATGCACCGAGGGAAATGTGTTGCCAAAGGAGGAAAGGTACACTGTCCCAAAATATTTCTCCTACAAAATATTTCTTCATTATCTTCCACACAGATGTCACTGACTTCTTTAACAGACTCTGTGGGTACGAATATTTCTCTTAGCATGGATTGTAAAATGCAACAGCCTCCAAGTTGATATATCAATTATCTAGATCTCATTATGAATTGCTTTAATCCGATTGCTTTCCTTACTGATACCCAGAGAAGATGAACATGGAAAGAACCATGAGTTTTGACTGGGAGAATAAAACCTAGAGGCACAGGGCACTGACAAGAAAGTGAGGTTTGAATTGGTGAACCACTAAGAAGCATTGGATCTCCAGTGTAATATGAGGTGCATGATCTCTGAGTAGGGGTTGGGAAAAGAGAGGAATGTAGGGAAAAGGAGAGGGGACAATGCATCCAGACAGATGTATTTCCAAAAGAAATGTTAATTAGAATTTTACATTCATTATCTCATTTAATTCTCAAAACTGTCTTTCACATTACATATTATTATGCCAACTTATAAATATGAAAACTAAGGTTCAGAGAGTCTAATGAAGTTTTCAAAGGCCACACAGCTCATCTGCCATTAAGTATTAAATCCTCTATATAAATTTGTTTTTATTTAGGACTGACAATAACTCTACAAGGTAGATATTACCTGTACTTTAAAGTTAAGGAAACAGAGGATTGGGGAGTTTAAGGTTTTCCAAGTGTTCAGAGCTCATAAGTGACAGAACTGAGATTAGAACTTCATAGTAAAGGCTTCAAACCACTAAAGCAATACTGTCCCTTTAGCTCAAAGCCAAAGCTTTCCTGCTACCCCAACAGCAGCCCAGGGCCTTGATTACGAGTATCTTATTTTGTTGCTTGGGACCTTAAATCTATGTTCAGCTTGGTGTATAACCCCATTTACTTTTCTTTACTGATTAAGATTACCCAGCAAATTTTTACTCTTTCCTCAGTTATGCATATTTGTTCAAACAAGCCTTTGCCAGAAAGTCATGTATCCTGGTAGTTATTTCAGACTTTCCTATGATTGGTTGAATGTCTCTTGATCAACTACAGAGCCACTAGGGACAAAGACACATCTATGAAATGAGAGATTGACGCCCTCCTAAACAACAAATTCCACAATCCTATTAGAGTCTTGTATCAACCTGATAGTACCACAAATATTTTCTCAAATATTAAAACTTAGTAATGCCCAGGAGGTCCTGGAAGAGAGTAGAGATCTAAAGTAAAAGATATGCTGTTTAACTTCCATTGTTAACCCTGCCACATGCAAGGTAATATGGTTGGGGATAACATGTACCTGTTGTGGTCTTGGTGTGAATACTTGGTGTGTTTGTTTAGTTTGTTTTGAAACAATCCCACACTGTCACCAAAGCAAAGCATTTACTTATTCAATATCTATTTAGCACCAAATATATGCCAAGAAAGGAACAGACATGAACACTGACCTATCAATGGGATCTTGTAGGCTTCACACAAGGAGCCAAAAAATTAATTTTTGTAGCTAGCTGACTTTTAATGAGAAGCCATATATGGCAGGCAGTACTTCAAGCACCTTATAATTATCATCTCATTGAATGTTCATGCTAGCTCAGTAAGTACTAGTGATGTCCTCATTTGACAAATTAAGAAACTGAGTCTAAGGGAGTTAATTCATTCTCTAAAGGCAATGCAGATGGTAAATGAAGGAATTGGGATTGGACTTCAGGCTCTCGGTTTCTAAATACTTGCTGTGCCACTTTCTCCTAATACTCACAGAGTTGTAAAACAGGTCTCTATGAGATATGGTAGGAGCAAAGAAAGGGAGCACAAGACCCAGTTAGGCTTCAGAAATTTCAGGGGGAAAAAAAAGTAGTCTAAATTTGAGGTCACTGACTCTTCTTTGAAGAAAAAGAATAAAAAAGAGTTTTTCCCCTAGTATTGATTTATCTAATACATTTCAATTAAATACTATTATTTTTATATCATCAATATGAGCATTGAGAAAATTTTATTTCATTAAAGGCAAAAGGATTTGGGGAAACACATTCACTTCGGAAATTATTTATTCAAGTCATTTGTTTTAATTCAACAAACTCTAAAACTCTTAGGACAAGTTATCACAAGGATAAATTCTGAGTAAGTACCAAGCTATGAAGCTAAGGATAAACTTAATGACTTCACACATAAGTGTTTAACAAACCAGCAAAAGGTGTTTCTTTTTAGGGCTCTCTTAATTGTGCTTCAATTAAAAAAAAATGTTTTCAGAGGAATGTGATTTTGCTTCATTAAAAGAGAGAGAGAAAAGAGAGACAGAGAGAGAGAGCAAGAAAGTGGTAAATGTTTTCTGAAAACACCAACCCAAGATTCTATCAACACTGATGTTTACTTCTGACGTCCTGGGACAACCTTGCTGGACTCTGTTATTTTTCCTGATCAGAGCTCCTAATTCCAACTCCAGACCAGACAGTTAAAACAGACTTACCCATGGGATAGGTTTTTGGAGGTCAGAAGGGCTGAAGAGAGAGAACCAAAACTGCATTCCCCCTGGCCATTGTGGACAGGACAGCCATTGTGGAAACTCTGGGAGAAGGTAAGATTCAGGAGAACATTCCCACTGAAAGATAGGTGGTCAGGAAGCCAGAATAAACAACACATCTTCTAGGGTCCTGCCCATGTAAACTTAGGACAAAAGGTATTGAGGAGCTCCACCAATACCTCACCCACCTCCACCACACCTAAGGCAAAGTTGTGAGCCACACCTGACCTTCAAAACAACTCTCAGTGCAATCTGTAGGCTGAAAGTCTAGACATAGACCAACTGGAGCCTTTAGTCAAGCACTGGGAGTTAAGAACTTTTATACTCATTTCCCACCCCTTCCCAACCCCACATAACCTGGGCCCCTGTCCACACCTGCACAAATCCCTAGGAGAGAGGTTACTTGCCCACCTTTTTGCCTACCTACTGGAAGTATTCCTCAAAGTGAATCCAAGCACCATCTCTTCAGAATTACTCAAGGTACTCCTAAACAGTAAGATTCCTGGGCCACATCTCAGAAGGCAAATTTTCAACAAGTTGACATTTATACATCCTAAAATTTAAGAAAAACCTCTGGAACAGCTTCTGGAAAGACAATAATATATGTCCTCATTCATTTGTAGAAACTAAAAAGTCAATCTCTTAGAAGAACAAAATTATATAGTGGTCACTAGAGACTAAGAGCCAAAAGTAGAAAGGATACAAAGAAGTTCAATAAAGGACACCAAAAACAAGGGGAAGAAAGAGTGCTGGCTTTTCACCAGCATAGTACGGTAACTATTGACTAAAACAACCTATAACATATTTCAAGTGAATAGAGAAGAAGACTACTGAATTTCCAACATAAAAGTGATTAATGTTTGAAGAGGTAGAAGTGTTTATTACCCTCACTAGATACTTATGAATTATATACCTGCATTGAATTACCATAACATTTTCCATAAAGGTGTACAAATATTATATCCCACTTAAGAGACCTCCAAACAACATTGCTAGGTCTTGCTAACAAGATGCAAATTAGATATATACGTAAGAATTTTAGCTCCCACAGATTAGCCTCTTGTGTTAAAATCAAAATACAACACTGAAGACTCTGTAAAAAGAAAGTGATCTAATAAAATATTCTTTAATTTTTTAGTTCACTAAAGTACTAAGTTGATTTAAAAAAAAAACTTATCACAGAATTTTTAAACTAAAGAGCCTTAGAAATCAGTAGAAAAAAAGAAAAGGGAC
Organism: Callospermophilus lateralis; assembly: GCF_048772815.1. Lineage (NCBI taxonomy): Eukaryota > Metazoa > Chordata > Mammalia > Rodentia > Sciuridae > Callospermophilus > Callospermophilus lateralis. Next base: position 8,924,695 of record NW_027514713.1, on the reverse strand, counting down.
CAAGGAGTGAAAGGTAGGGAAAGAGGGGGGAAAAGCTAGGGAGTGATAGTGGCCAAATTATATTGTTATATCGTGTGCAAGTATGAATATATAATAAATAATCCCATCAATATGTATGGCTGTAAACACCTATAAAAATGTGGGGAAAAAGATAAAGAGCCTCAGAGATTGCTCTGATCCTACCCTCTCACTTTACAGAAGAGAAAAGTGAGGGTAGAAGGGCTATATCTTTCCCAAGGTCAATCAACTTGAAGGTTCAACAGGGGGCTTGGAATGGCTCCCATTCTAGTGCTCTTTCTACCTCACATACTGAATTTCTATGTAGACCATTTCTAAAATATATGTGTTTAACAACTGCTCTTGAATTTATTCATTTCAATGACTGATCTAAATTTTATTTTAAACCCAAAGATGAGCAACTACAAAACAGACCACTCAGTATTATAACTCAAATACTTAAATATTTACAAAGGTCAGCCTTTAATACTCAGCTTGGGTGGTAACTGTAAGTATTTATGAAAGTGGAAGGATACATATATACATATGATAGCTAGGGAAATCCTCAAAGGCATTTTAGCAAAGCCATTGAATATTCTAGAAACAGGGTTCCCTACCACTCTGTTCAAATATTCACATATTCACTTATTTAACCAATATTTGTCTAGTGCCAACCATGGGCTGGGTATTCCAGTGAAGTTACGTCTTTTGTGGAAATTGAGTTCCAGGGTCAGCACTGGAGGCAAAAATCATACAAAGGCAAAATTACTCTTGGGGAAAAAAAATCCATTAGGAAGGCTTATAATTCCATTTCCCCCAGTTCTTTTTCTGATTGAGCATCAGATGAAGTTGTCAGCTTGCTTTTAGTGGCCATGTCGTATGAAAATTGTCTCATTAAACATCTGAATCACCCATGCTGCAGAGAGATGCTCAGTATGGGAAGCACATAAGAACTGAGACCACCAGAGGATACCTGGGGTTTCCATCTCTCATCTCTTGCTCATTCAGCAGGTGCAAAGGCAAGTGGAATCATCTACCCCATTTACATTATGTTCTTCTCTCTCCTTTTCCCCCTAAGACATAGAATTGAATCCAAGTCTTCATTTTGTCTTTTTGTTTTGTTTTTGTTTAAGAGACTGGGTCTCACTCTGTTGCCCAGGCTTGTCCCGAACTCCAGAACTCAAGAGCTCTCCTTCCTCAATTTCCCAAGTAGCTAGGATCACAGGTGTGCATCACCATCCCCTTCTTGAATCCAAGTCATGGAAATCCAAACACTTTGGCACCTCTTGTCATTTGTCGTAATCTGTCTTCAGTTTGCATTATCCTGCTTAATCTACATGGTATTTTTCTCAAATTCACTCACTTTGACCAACTAAAGAGAAAAATATAAGGGTCTTAATGACAAGAGGAGGACTTCCATTTCAAACTGTTACTATTATTTTAAGTTTGCTATTCAATCATATGTCCATTGTTTTTCCATCCTCCTGTCTTTGACCACCCCCTGGTCTTACTTCTGGTGGCTCAAACAGCTGCCAGTCTCTGGAATGAGTAGTGTGGTCCATAGTGTGGTGGCTACTGACTCTCATAGTTGTTGTTTCCCATTATGTTCTGTTCTCCATGTAGGCCCGCAATTCTGGAATGATTCCAAATAACATATTTCGATCAGCAATAAAGTTTGGTGACACTTCTTTCTTCAGCTTATCCTATCAAATTGCCTAAGCTCTTAGAAAGGAGGGAAAATTGGTATAAACTGTTTCCAGAAACCATTCCATTTACAGCCCATTCATCAACTATGTGGCATAGAGTTATGGGGATTCTTGTATATTAAAGGTAGGATTGACAGCAACAGCTTATTTCACAGCATCCTCTAACTGGAGGTCATTAGACTCAGTGACTTTTTGATTGACTCTGAATTGGGAACCAAAAAATAACAGACTCCACATTTCCCATCTATAATCTCATAAATCACTCAATCTAAGCCCAGGGCTCTATTGTCAAGGTTCGTAGTACATGCAGCTGCATAATGACCTCCAACCAGATCAAGCTTACCCCAGTATAATAGCATCAGCATTGGTAACTTCCAGGCTGGTGACCACAAGCCATGAAGAGCTAACATTTTCTAGCTTTGGGAAATCTGAAAACATCATGCCATCAAGGAAAATAGTAATGGGACAGCTGGCAAGCACTGAATTTGGGACTCAGTTGTATTTTATTGGCTTTTATTTCCCAGTTCTTATTATGCATCCTGTCCCACTCCTTTTCAATAAATTTACATTAATGAAAGACCTTTAGAAAAAAAAGTTACTAGAAACATTAAAGAAATATTCTTTAATACATAATTGGTAATTAAAATGTGAGCATGTCCCCAGGGCAGAAAATGGATACTTCTGTTAGGAATTTCAAAGCTAATAAATACAGCAATATAAACACACCATTAAATTGCATTGTAACCAACAAACAGATATATGAATTATTGAGCCATACATAAGCTTTGGAACCTGACTGTAGAAAAGACCAAAAAGCAAATGAAAAAAAAGTCCAAATTAATAGAACAAGTAATAGAATCCAGATGGTAAAAGGTTTCAAAATGGAACAGCTGAAGCATTGAAGCATAGCTTCTCAAAAGAAGAATCCCAAGTGGAGAAGGACAGCAGAAGAGAATCAACATAGAAAGTTCAAAGGTTATTTTGGTAAATGCACACCTTGTGGTTTAGATGTCAGCACTAATGCCAATTTCATTCTGAAGACAGAACATGTTGCTAGAAGCACAGCTGTGGAAACAAAATGTGATTCCATTTTGAATCTCTGGCACTATGTACCTTTTTCTTAAAAGTCTATTATGGCCATGGTGGAATTTCAGGCTCCAGATTCACCCTCCCTCCTTAAACAACTTTAAAAACTAGACTGAAGATATGAAACAGCAGTATTCAGACATCAAGTCACAGGGATTCCAGGACAGTAATTCCCTAAATAAAGAGAAACAAACCAGGAGAGTTCTACTTTAATCACCCCTTTTACTGCTTGGAGAGAGTTTCTGGGCTGTACCAAAGGAAGGAAATTCAAACAGAGCCTGATGTCTCCCTGAACTGAGGAGAAGAGTTGAGCATTCAGGGAGGGAGGCCACAGTGGCTAGAATTCAGAGCACACAGAAGCAGAGAGGAGAGAGCTGCCAACAGGACCTGCACATCTCAGAGAACTCCTCCATGTCCTCATCTGGGGTACTGCCCAGCATACACATGTGGGAAACTTCTCAACACTGAGGAGGACCCCTGAAACGGAACAATCCATGGAGCTCACACAGATCTGAAAATAATTCGTGTTCCCTCTCCACAGTGGGGAAGCCTCATCACCCAGAGGGCCATCCAGTGGTGAGCTGGGGAGCCTATTGCCTCAGTAGTGGACAACCCCCCAGGTTAAAAGTTGCTGCAGTTCTACCTAACAAAGTTTAAAAACAAGACTACAGATCACACTGTTTCCAAGTAATTTAAATATATCCAGAACAAAACTCAAGAATATCTAAAAGAAAACAAAAATATCCAGGATGCAACAAGATTCACAGTAACTGGCAGGCAGCAAAAAGGTACTAAGATGAAAAGAAGCATAATGAGGAGAAAAACCAATTAATAGAAACCAAATTAGAAATTATACAGATTTAGATGTGAGATAGCCCCCAAAAGATCATGAGTAAGACAATGCCAAAAGGTTTAGAAAAGAAATGACTGAGTTATAAGAATCTTAACACAATCAGTGGATTAATCCCCTGATGGAACTGACTGAGTGGTAACTAAAGGCACGTAGGGTGTGTCTGGAGGAGGTGGGCATTGAGGGTGTGGCTTTGGGGTATATATTTTGTATCTAGCAAGTGGAGTTTCTCTCTGTGCTTTCTGATCATCATGTGAGCTGCTTTCTTCTGCCACACTCCTCTACCATGATGTTTTGCCTTACCTGGAGCCCCAAGAAATGGAGCCAGCTGTCTATGACTGAGACCTCTGAAACTGTGAGTCCCCAAATAATCTTTTCCTCCTCCAAATTATTCTGGTCAGGTCTTTCAGCCAGAGCAGCAAAAAAAAAAAAAAAAAAAAAAAAAAAGCTGACTGAAACATAGGGCAAGTGGACATACACATTGAAACATTTACTCTTAACTTTATTCCATGGTTAGAAGGGTTTCTTGATCTTAGCATTGCTGATGTTTGGGGCCAGATACTTCTTTGGTACAGAAGTTATCCTATGCATTATAGGATGTTTAATAGCACCCCTGACTTCTGCTGGCTAGATGTCTGTACCATCTTCCCAACCCCTATTGTGACAATCCAAAATATCCCCAGACATTGCTTAACATCTCCTAAGGTGCAAAATCACCTGTGGATGAGAACTGCTAAGGTAGAGGCCAGCATAAGCAAGTTAAGGAGAGAGACATAGACAGTAGGAAAAACGCAATTCAAATCCTATGGATGAAAAATAGAATGTTTGAGGTGAAAAAAAAATACACAGAATGAAGTAAATAGCATATTAGACACTACAGAAGAAAAAAACAGTTAACCTGAATATATAGCAATAGAAACCATCTAAAATGAGTCACAGTCTATCATGCACTATAGTTATTAACTATATCAGATGATCAGAGAATAGTTAGTAATATCAGCTCTAGGGTCATCCTAGAAACCCAGGCTAATGAAAGCCAATGGCATCATGGTAGTTATGATAGTAAAATAATATGATGACCACTAATAATAGTAATATATAAGTAGAAGAACTATTGATATTAAGGGTTTTGTACCAGATACTTTTCCAAACATTTTATATGTATTTATCATACAATATTCACAACAATCCTGAGAGGTAATTTCTTCTTTTTACAGATAAGGAAACTGAATTTTAGACGGTTTAAATGTGAAATAAAGATTGCCCAGATGCTAATGGCAAGTGAACCCATATCTATTCTCCCCTCTGGCCTGTGCTTCCATCACTGTGTTTGCAGACACAAAACAACTAGTTGAAAGGAAGTGATTTGAGGGATATTTTGAAGAAAAATTAAAGTGGAATTTGATGACTGACTTGAATGTGGAAGAAAGAAAATACAGTTCAGCAAATGGAAAAATATATGATCCAAGACATAACAGAAGGATCAAAAATATAAATAAAACTGTATACACATACAGCCCATAGAACTTACACACACACACACTGACACACACACACTTTTAAACAGTAAAATAAACACAGCATTTGCTTTCCTTCTCTACATTTGTTGAGTGCTTTAAATGACTTGCTTAGGTCCCCCACTGCTAGTTAAGATACAATGTTAAGACTGAAGCTCTACTTGTTGCCCCTCTCTGCTCAACACCCTGCTTCTCCTGAGTAAATATGTAAACATTCCTACCCCATGCCTAGCACAGGCAGATTCTTAATAAATATTAGACAACCAATTAAGCCATTCGAAATGACTTACGTATATAGACACAGCATTACTGCATAGGCCAGACCCACACTAAAATTGGCTCAGCCTTTTCTTCATGGAATAATCTTATTTACTATCAAATGATGTAGCCAAGTCACAGTGACTGGGGAAAAGAACAGATGTTCTTAGGATTATTTCCCCTCATAGTGTATGTTCTTGAAACCCTCTCATGCTAAAGTGCCTAACACCCCAGCAGAACAGGACTACAGAGTAAACATTTCCCCACAAACAGGATTGCCTGCGTTTAGTCATTTTCACAGGAGGGATGAGCTAACGAAGGCAGCCAGTTTAAATGTACAATCTTATGAGCATGTCAGAAGCCAGGTGAGCCATCTTCCACAGGGCTCTGTAACATTCAGGTTCCACCTGGGCCCCACACAAAGCCTGGCCTTAATCGCTTGATCCCCATATTCTGCTCACACAATTGACAAACCCACTTAGAGATGGCTTTCTCAGTATGAGATTGCTGTCCTGAGCAACGTGTGAATCAGTTTGCCTTTAAAGAGCCTCTCCATCGCCCTTGGCACCAACGTTTCCTAATGTTTATGTTTTTGAGAGAATAGTGTTGGTGATAAAGCTCTCTGTCACACAGAGGTGGCTTTTTGCTCCAGCAGTTCACAAGATCTCTAGTTTTATTTAATGGCTTAACTGCTTCATAATTGCTCATATTCAGCTGCTCCTAAGCCTTATTGATCTCAGCTTTTAATATGCCTTGTCTAATTTTTAGCCACATCAATCTATACAAGTAGCTCATCACTACTCTGAAATGCTAATGCTTGTCGCATATTTCAATCGCCTTTATAAGACCTTGTTCTTGTGTTCATAAATCTTGTTAACATCCTAGGACCTTTATTTTCTTGCCCAATGATTCAAATATATATATATATATATATATATATATATATATATATATATATATATATATATATATATATTTGAATATGTATATATACATACATACACATATCTCCTAATTTTCTCCAAGGACAGAATTCTTTTAAAATATGAACGAAATAGACAGGTAACATCTTTTTCCTATAACACTATTTGTTAAACGTTTATAGCATTTTATACCCTTTGCCTTCTTTCTATGTTTCTTTCTATATTTTTTTCTCCTCTTGTTTATAAATACCTTGGGATAAGCCAAGAAGATAAATAAAAGAATAATAGGGTACTGGGGGAGACTGGGTAGTCAGAGACCCCTTCAAGACATGGTATCTAGACTAAGACCTAAAAAATAGGAAAGATGAGCTGCAGTGAAACTGCCTCAACGTTCTCTTCTCCTGGGAGAGAACAGCAAGCTGTTCAATCAATCACTATATGATGGAGATTTGTTTCTCAAAATGCTAATTTCTACAGTGAGGCAAGTGATGACATCATCAGAAATGGGTGAGATAACACGAAATTGTTGCCAGACACTCACAAGCCAACTTGAAGTCTAAGGACTCATTGCAAAATATCCCATAACAGAGCAAACAGTACCCCAAGTAGAGACTCATAAATGTGCCTTAAATTGATGATGCTCTATTTCTATGGTAAGTATAGTCAGCAATATTAGTCTCTTCAACTACATTGACAGGTTTCTATTCCAAGATAGAAACCATTTTTCAAATGCCACCTCTCCATCTTTGTTATTATTTATTATGTATCACCTCCACTAAAAGATAAACTCCAAGAGTGCAGACTATTGGTCTGGTTCAAAACTAAGTTCCCAACCCTGGAAGAGAACATATAGTAGGTACTCAGTGTGCTAAAAAATGAATGGTGCCAATCTGGCATCAGAGCGATATGAGTTTTAATTGGTTGCAAATAAGACTGAATGGCCCTTGGACTTAGAGAGGAGCCTTTATAACTAACTAACTAATTAACTTTTACTATTAGGACATTAGAGTGTCCATAGTAGCTGGGTTCATTTTAACAAAATCATACATGCATGGAATTTTACTTAATTTCAGTTCCCATTCCCTCCCCTTTCCCTCCTCATTTCCCTCCAGTTATTCTCCTTCCTCTATTATACTGATCTTTATAACTAAATTTATAGTTAGTATCTTATTTTTTTTTTCGAGACAGAGTCTCACTACATTGCTATGTTGCCCAGGCTGATCTCAGGTTTTACAATTCTCCTGCTTCAGCCTCCTGACTAGCTAGGACTACAGGCATATGCCAGCACATTCATTTTTAAAATGTTTTATTTCATTTTTATTTTTATAATAGGGGATCAAGCTAGGACCTTGCACGTGTTTGCAAATCCTCTACTACTAAGCTGCACCACCAGCAGTATTTTTAAAACCAAAGAAAGTCCCTACAGGAAATAACTATTACAATGGTCCTGGATTCTTTAAGTTACAAATTCTTTTTTTTCTTTTTTTGTTGTTGATTTATTTAAAAAAATAAATGACAGCGGAATGCATTACAATTCTTATTACATGTATATAGCACAATTTTTCATATATCTGGTTGTATATAAAGTATGTTGACACCAATTCATGTCTTCATACACGTACTTTGGATGATGATGTCTATAACATTCTACCATCCTGGCTAATCCCCTGCCCCCTCCATTTCCCTCCCACATCTCTGCCCTATTAAGTTAAAAATTCTGACATGACAGATCCAGTCAGCACACTGTATCTTGCCCTCTTCCAATGCCATACATCCCATAGGCTGAGGGAGAAATCAAACAACAGTGGCCACAGGGACTGTTTATCTGGAACTGGTTCTCATCTGGGAGCACTGTCAGAATACCACCAGGGGTGTCAGGAGTGTGGCCATCTGGCCTCCCATGCCCAGTTCTCCTCCTTGTTATACCCTATGCTAAGCAAAGAACACACAGCCCTTCTCTTTCTCAATTGCCTACAGCACCATAGGTTAAATAAACATTCAGTGTTTGTTTCAATTCCTACACATAAATGTCCATTTTCCTTAAACCCAGTGAGAGCATAATCATTTAGTGGACTGTTTCCATTGTACCTACCTGCATCCATCATGACCAGGCACCATACAGTCATTTACAGATCATGGTCTTCACCCAAAACCAAAACATAAGGCACTCAACATAATTCTAAATTCCATGGACCAGACCTTCCAAAAATGTTCCAATAAAAGAATTTTTCTCTTTCTCCTCCAGTACTTATTACCTTTAATAACACCTGTTATGAATGAGGCCTTGAGCAAAAAGAATGTTAGCTTAAAATTGTATGTTGTTAGTTATAATTTGCCTGCTGGGAAAAATGTTGCTTAAGTAATAAATACATTTTATTAATAGCAATCTTGGTAAGAATTTTAAAGTGTCCACTTTCCACTTTCCAACTACCTTTCTCCTCTTTCCCTAATTTGTGCTACTTTCCAAAAGCTGCAGGTGCTCCTAGGAGTGATTATAGCAGCTAGGGCAGGTTCTCCTGACAAGGCCAATTCTAGAAAAAACATGTGCATCAAATTGGTCTCCTGGGTTCTGGTCTCCCTTACTGCAACAATTTACCTCCACTTAGCAACTCTCCCTTTTCATGAACGTCTTATGGCATCATTTATCTGATAAACACACTTACACTAAAGCATCAGAGGTGTTGCAAGCTTAGTGTGTCACCTCATTCAGGAGTATTTGTGTTTCAATGGGAAGTAAAAGAAGAAAAAGGCAGTGTTTAAAATGGAGAAATGAATTTCTAATTGTGTAATTTCAAATTACAGTAAAAGAGCTACAACTATCTTTTCCTTCTATCAACAAAAACCAACAATGTGCAATCTTAAAAATCATTCCATTTATCATTCATTTATCCAGTAAGTCAGCAAATATTTATTGAAAGCTCGTTTATACCAGTCACTGAAATAGTTGCTTAAAATATATTACATCACAGGCAGAGTTCTTGAGTTCACAGAACTTGCAACACGCAGCTCCCTGGATCTTGATTCACAAAAACTAATATCAAAATCACTGAACACTAATTTAACATTTGGACCAACACACTTCAAATACTCTTTACTTATTAGTGTTCTCAAAACTCCCAGAAGTTTCTAACACTAATTTCAGCTAAAAAGCATTACCTAGCTCTGATTTCTTTTGCCTTTTCTTTCTCTTCAGTCTCTATGGGAGGGGAAAAAAAAAGTATCTGCCAGAAGACTTCCAAAGCTTTTCTCTAAAAGGCTTTAGCTTCAGTTTCAAACTTACAACCCAGAGACCCCTTGAACAGTTTCTACATAAAGTGATCCTCAAGGGAGAAATAGCAGTTTTCTTCAAACAGCAAACTCACTCAGTACTCCAGAAAGCAGGACACTTCTCTTCCTGGCAGCCCATCACAGAAAAGAGCAGCAGACCAGCTGAGCCAGATATTGAGAGAGTTCAGGCAACAGGAATAATCTAGAAACAGCAATTGGCAACAGCAAGCATTCAGAGAGTTGCACCTGGAGTTTAAACATACCAGCCTCTGTTCTGATGGTCAGTGCTCCCTAACATGCCCTTTCCCATCATTCTTCTGTAACTTTCATAAAGATTCTTTTGGTTTTTACTCAAATATTTTCTACTTTGCTCAGTCTTGTTGATTTAAAGTGAATAGTATGTCTGATTCCATCCTGCAGAAGATTGAGACAAAAGACAATTTTGCCAATGAAACTCAAAAGTTTTCCACCAAAATTTGATAAAGGGTATTAAAGAAGCCGGTCATAGGCAAGAGGCTTGTCCCTATATGATCTGGAGGAACCAGGTAAAATTTTCTGTGTCTCAACAGGACCATTGTGGATGACAAAACAGTGGTCAAAAGCACACTGAACCAAAGTTGCAGTCACAGTGAAGCAAAAGGATGTCATTTTAGAGCAAACCACTTTCGCAAATTTGGGGACGGCTGACTTAAATTAGTAGGCTGAATAGAAACTTAATTATTTCTGGAGCCAATTTTCAGAGCTGCTCTAGCAGACTTTGAAGACCAGGAATTAGAGATACTTTTAGAAACTGTTTGATCTATATATAGGAGGAGAAAGCTATATAGAGGAAAAGGAAGTACGGGCTGCTTCTATATGAGGCAGAGCAAAGTCTTCTCTAGCAATTTTTTGCACGTGGAGTCATGCTGCAGTTACTTTTAAATGATTAAAGTTAATAACTAGAGCATCCAAACAGTATTACAGATATTCTGAATGCCATGAATCAGTAATTATTAGGATATCTGGGGAACAATTTAAGCAGGGTAAAATCTTAATGGTAACGAAAAGAAGTGTTAGCAAACACAAACAAAACAAAATAAAAACCCATAGATGATAATGATTGAGAACTTCATTCTTCTGTATTTGAACAACAAAAATCTGCATCTTAATTTGACCTATAACTTTGGTCTTCAAATACCTATTTTAAGTGAACATCATCAATCTATCTTATGTTTTTACAATTAAAACACTTAATCCTCTTACACTATCCCCACATCTTTCTTGAAAGAAGATAGACAGGTCATAATCCATGCATAAAGGAAGTTCCTCAGTGTCCCACCTCCCCCCAACACACACCAATGAATCTTTCTATACAGTCATCCTTCCCAGCCATGTTGAGAAGTCTGGGCTTTGGGAACAGTACCCTTGCACTACCTTGATCACACAAGTCCTCAGGAATCATAGTCCAAGCAAGTAAGGGGTCAAGTCATTAATTTTTTCAAAGCAGAACTATTGATTTGTAGTCTTTGCTCGTGAATTTCTCCCATTGCCATGATTGATCCAAACCATTCTACTTTATCCCCTGTCAAACCAAATCCTGCACACCTCATTCAAATTCCACTTCATCCACACACATTCCCCAATCCATCTAGACAACATGAACTTTTTCTTCTCTTTGAGCTATCTGATTTCCACAATAATGACAACACTGTACAATTTGGGGGCCATTCCAACCAGAATAAGTGCTCCTCAACCAGAGACTAAGCAGGATTGAATTAGGTTCACCCCAAAATTCACATCCATCTGGAACCTCAGAATATGCACTTATTTGGAAGTTGGGTTTTCCAGATATATTCAGTTAAAATGAGATCACATTGGATCAGGGTGGGCTCTATTCCCACGATTCCTCATAAGAAAGAGACACAGATACACAGAGGAAAGACAACTATGTGACGACAGAGGCTGGATTATGTACACTGCCACAAACCAAGGACCACCATGGATTGCTAGTGACAATCAGAATCTAGTAAAGGTTGGGAACCATTTTTCCCTACAGCCTATGGAGTGAGTGTGGCCCTGCCCAGTCCTTGATTTCTGACTTTCCCCTCCACAATTGTGAGGGATTTCTCTTGTTTTAAGCCACTCAGTTTGTGGGGATTTAGTACAGCAGCTCTAGGAAAATGTTATAAAAGTAATGTTTCATACAGGTTAAGCATTCCTAATCTAAAAATCTGAAATCCAAAATGCTTTAAAATCTGAAACTTTTTGAACACTGACATAAAGTGACAAGTAGAAAATCAACTTCTGTTCTCCCTACGGGTCATAGTCAAAACCTGCACTAAAATATTGTATAAAATTGCCTTCAGGCTACATGTGTTAGGTATATGAAATTAAGTGATTATTGTGTCAAAATTGTGTCCAATCCCTGAGATCTCATTAAGTAAATGCAAATATTCCAAAATCCCCAAAGATATGAAATCCAACATATTTTTTATCATAAGCATTTCAGATAAGAGATACTCAACCTGTCCTTGAATTTCTTCTGATTTCACAGTTGTGAGCTCTGGTTCTTGATCAATAATCAATACTTATTTACTAACAGGATGCTACATTAGGATGTTTGTGAAAGTTAAGGCAGCTGGCCTATGCAGCCATAAATGAGAGCTGGTCTTTAAATAGGGCATTGGGCCATTCTCAAGATATCTGGGAAGCAAGAGAGTCCTGCTAAGATATTTTCCAGTGTCAAGGATAGATTCAAGAAGTGGACAAAAATCTTAATTTTTAATGGATGTTTTTATTTGGGGTGGTGATTACTGCCTCAAATATCTTTTCTGTTCGAAAGCATATTCTCTCACCTGTATGTTATGTTTTTACACTCCTGACTTTAACAGGAGCTGTAGAATTATGAGCAGAGGCAAAAATCTGTTTTAAGAATCATTTTGCTCTGAGCCTTTGATATGCTAATTTGATCATTAACTTCCATGGCCATATATAGTTTTTAAATTTCCCATATTTATTTGATCATGGATTACTTTGGGTTGTGGAACATATTCAGGGAATACATTTTGGAAAGCCTACTTATTAGTATCCCTTGCCTCTTTCCATGAGAATCTTTGTCAGAGTATAATAGGAAAAAAAAATGATTCTGAACGGTCTAGATGGTAAGAATTATTTTCTCATCTACTAAGCTCTTTGTTAGATGTCTCCAAGGATGGTTAACTCTGCCAATCAGTGATGTCATGAAGCCCTATGGGTCTTGTCTCTCCTCTGCCTTTCTTGAGAACATTGTGAGTCCCTCCTCATGATTGCAACAGCACCAGCCATCACAACTGCACATGCCAATCTCTGCCAGAAAAATACTTTGTTTCCTCTCTTCTGCTTCCTTTAGTCACAGGCAATCTTTCCCCAAAAGTTTCCTATCTGATTCCCCATATATCTCATTGGCCAAAATTGTGCCATGCTTCTAATGCTTAACCAAACCATTTGCAAGAAAAATTAGGCCACCATGATTGGCTTAGATCTTCCATCTTCATGATTTTTTTTTTCTAGGACTGGAAAGGGAGTCCCTCATTGTGAATGAGTCACACTCCTTGACAGTGTGGAGGAAAAACCTACTCAATCCGTGCTTGGTCAGTGCACACACAGGCATGTGGCCTCAACTGTTATCCACTCCTTCTATACCAACAGAAGCGCAGCTTTGTGCAGAACAGCCATGTACTGGTACCCCATGTGTTTGAATCAATGATTACCTAAGCCATTCCTAAAAATCCTGATCATGTTTTCCAGATAATGGATTGAGCATCTCTAATCTAAAAATCCAAAATCCAAAATGTTTCCAAAATTTGAAACTTTCGAAGTCCTGACAACACTACAAGTAAAAAAAAAAAAAAAAAAACTCCCCATTGTGTAACTTTGTTTCATGCACAAAGCTACCAAAATTATTGTATAAAATTAACTCCAAGCTATGTGTATGAGAGGTACATGAAATATAAATGAATTTTGTATTTAGACTTGGGTCTCATCCCCAAGAAAGCTCATTATGTATATGCAAATATTCTAAAATAAAAAAAATCTGCAATCCAAAACACTTCTTGTTCCAAGCATTTTGGATAAGGGTATTCAACTTTCAGTGGCTTTCCCAGACCCTGTATTGTGGGTGATCATAAAATATACTTCTAGTCAATGAAATAGGAATAAAAGTCTTCTGGGGCCTTCTATATATCCTGTGTCTGTCTGTGTGTCTATCAGTCTTTCTACACATATAAGAATGACAAAGAATTAATTCAAGGTACTTTATCTCCCATTTATCTGCACCCTCCTCCTTTCCACCTTTGAATTTGGCCATGCTGCCAGGAGCTATGACAGTCATCTTGTTACCCTGAAGTAACCAGCCAAGAGTCAAATACCAATACAGTGAAAATGACTGACAGAAGATAATGCCTCATTCATTGATGCAATCACTGAGTCACAGAATCCACCCTAGATGTTCACCCTCTGAACATTCTTTGCATTATATCTGTTCATATCAAGCAGAACACTCACAGAACACAGAGAGCAAGACTTAGGAACACCTGAATTCTGGAATGGAAATACTATTGTAGCTGAATAAGCCCTGTCCACCATTCCATCAAAAAAGAAAAAGAAAGAAAGAAAAGAAGAAGAAAACAAAATATTTCTTTGGGGAATAGTATGTCAAAGACAGTAAGAAAAGCACTTACAGTTGGCTGCAGTGGTGCACTCCTATAATCCCAGCGGCTCAGGAGGCTGAGCCAGGAGGATTGCAAGTTCAGAGCCAGCCTCAGGAAAAGTGAGGTCCCTAAACAACTCAGTGAGACCCTGAAACACAAAATAGAGGTGTGAATGTGACTCAGTGGCCAAGTGCCTCTGAGTTCAATCCTCAGTCACCCTCCACCTCCACCCCCACAAAAAAAAAAAAAAGCACTTACAAAGGCAGATTTGCTGAGGAAAGCAGAGGTGCCAGGAACCTATGTTGCAAGGGAGGGGTGTGCACAGGATTTCACTGCTGTGAAGCAGCAGTTGGGACCCCAAAAGGATAGGGATGGGGAGAAGGGGCAAATGTTTTACTGCAAGGATTCTAGGATCATTTTAACCACATTTTATCTTCACAAAACTGGGGTGGAAAGAAATGGCCCACTCAGGGTCATCAGCACTGGTGCTGTCTGATCCACCTACTCAACAACAGGATGATCCGGGTAGAAAACCACTTTATTGGGATCTCCCTTCACTTCTCCCAAAGTTCCATCTCAATCTCCAGCTCATCTGTGACCTGTTTTATAACGTGCAGGCAAAGCGCTGAACTTTGCTTAGAAAAGGGGAACTGAAAAATATCAGTAATAAAATGAGATGAGTTGGCAGAGAAAGCACATGCTTAGCACATTACCACCAGCAAAGAGGAGCTTAGAGCACGGGATCAACTTGTTCACTTCCCTCAAATCATCACCACACCTTTATTGTAACCAGTTGTACATTGTAACAGTAAGCCTCTATCCAGCACTTTCAGCCTGTGTCCAGGAAGTTAAAAACACTCTTTTATTTATTTACGTATTATCTTGATCTAATAAATACACAAATTTATTCATGTTTCTGAAGTTTTAAACTCAAGAGTTCAGGTTAATTGAAGCAGGAAGAAGAGAAAAAAATTCAGAATAGAAGCTAAGGAGAAGAATGGCATGAATTTTCTAACTAGAGGTCTCCATAGAGGTTTTCTCATTCCACAACCTTCCCTATTTAGCCAAAGAACAGAGAAATCCGTTTTGTGCCAACGCTAAAATCTGTATTTCTACAATTCTTCTCCAGTGCTTTTCTCAAGGGACCCATCGTTTTAATTTCAACACAAATTTGTCAGGCTGGAGGGTGGGAGAATTTAAATCATACATTATTCACATAGAAGCACATTAAGAACTTGCCACAAAAATATACATGCCTTGAAATATACCTAAAGTATTGCTTTTCATACCTTCTAGCTCTTTTATTTGTAACATCAGTGATATGTATCAGCCTATCAGTTAGGTTCATAATAGATGTATGAACTCAAAAAGGTTTAAGAATGCTTCTCAAGCTTAGCCAAGTCATTCCTCTTTGGGCTTTCCAACCAGGGAATTATCAAGACTGACAAATATTCACCAAAATACCACCCATAATTGCTGGGGTTTTTTTTTTTTTTTTTTTTTTTTTTTTTTGATAGTTTCTGTTCCGCGTAATCACTGACAGTCTTACGGGTCCAAATCAATCCCCTCAACAATGGGCAGGGGCCAGGGTTGCAGGAAGAAAGGCCCCAAGGCTGCTTCAGAGGCACTTCCTCTGGCTCTACCTTCCAGACTCCCCCCCCCCTAGGACCCTGGCTCTCTCTGGTTTTCATCTTGCATCCCCATGGCCATCACATGGTTTCCATCTCTACAGAGCTCACAGACATAGATTTCAGTTTGTTCTGAACACTGGATTCTCGTCTGGACAGGCTTTCAGAGTTCCCATGGCTCTACTTTTCAGTCAGTCGTACTCACATCCCTTGACTCCTGGCGAGGTCAAGTCAAACCTTCTAACCTTGGGGGGGGGCGTTTTGAACATTGGCAAAAATGAGTTCTATCAGCTCTGTCTTAAAGGCAAGCAAAGGGAAATAAGTAGCAAATGAGCATGGGTTTGAATTTGATATATGCTCAAAAAAAAAAAAAAACCAACCTAATTTAGAAAAGCACTGTCCCAGGAATTGGAAGATCTCTAAGCAGCTGGATGGACCCTCATCTAACTAGCTCAGTTTTCTAAAGTCTGTGATCAAAAGATCTGGATCACTCAAAGCTTGAAGTCCCTTCTAAATCTAAGATTCCATGGTTTGATGAAATGAGTGGATCAAAAAGAACTGGTACATAAACTTTCTAGTAATAAACATTTCTTAAATAACACAAAAAGCCTAAAAGTACTGACCCAGAAGACAGTACTAAGGAAATGAAAGTCAGAGTAACTGAATTTTCTTCTGTTCTCCCATCCCTCTTCAAGAGAAAGCAACCGAGATGCAGTTCCTGGTAGACTGGCAAACGATCCACAAGAAAGCAGACGATATATTTCTAGAATTCCTAAACTCCAGCCACCACCCCAGATTAATGAAAGTTAAATCATGATAAGAAAGGTAGATCTACAGTATTGCTATCTGATTAAAATTTCAGAAGCTTTAGTTAAAAAAAAAAGTGATCGTTGATGTCACTTCTCATTTTGACTGAGCCACGGGATACACAGATAGCTGGCAAACATTATTTATAGGTGTGTCTTGAAAGCATATCTGGAGAAGATTAGCACTTTAATCGGTAGAATGAGTAAAGAAGATTGCCGTCACCAACATGAACAAGCATCATCCAATCTGGTGAAGGCCCAAACAAAACAAAAAAGTGGAGCAATGGTGAATTTGTCCACTCTGTTTTTGCCAGGATATCCACTTCGGCCGTGGGACATCAGTATCCCTATTCCCAAGCCTTCAGACTCAGAATGAATTATTCAATCAGCAGGTCTGATTCTCCAGCCTGAGGTGGCTGATCATGGGACTCCTTTCTTGACCTTCATAATTTCATGAGTCAATTCCCATTATGAATATCACCTCCCATATATTTATATATATGCTATCAGTTCTATTTTTAAGGAGAACACTAACATAGTGTATTACCAATTTGCATTCCATTTGAAATACGTGTGAATATTAAGTTTTTAAAGATTCTGGTTTATAGCAAATACAATAAAATAAATATTGTAAATAAAATAAATACAGCACAGTGTATATATGCTTTCCTCAATTTAATCCTGTCCTCGATAGGAACAATAAAAGTACAATAAACACACAAATATCCAGATTTATCCAGTTAAAGTAAGTGGGACTTCTAGAAAGCAAGACACCATTGAAAAAAAAATCTTCCCACCATTTCCATGGTGATTGGTCCTTTTCAGTTGTTAAACCAAAGTACCTGAACCTGGGTACTTTATGAGGTTTATTTAGCTCACCATTTTAGAAGTTGAAAGTCCAAGATCAGGTGACCCCATCTGTTTAGTCTCTGGTGAGGACTTCGTGGCAAATGGTACCACAATGGCTGGACTATGCAGAAGAGATGGTACCATGAACAGGAAGCTAGGTTTGCTCTTTTTATAACAGCTGGCTGTCACAGAATCTAGCTGAGGTCCTATGAGGACTGTTAATCCCTTTCAAGGGTAGCACCATCTGCACTGACCTCATCACCTTCTACTTGCCCCACCTCTTAAAGGTTCCACAACACTCAACATCACCACCCTGAGGACCAAGCTTCCAACACATGAACCTTTGGAGGATGCACGTCATATTCGAATCTAGTTTACATCTCCAATTTATGCTGCTCATCAACCAGTTTTCACTTTCCAGAAGTCTTATTCTTAGCTTACTCTCAGCTGGTCTCTCTCAAATAAATGCTTTTTTCTGATAGTGGTTTAAGGTATTTCTTTTTCCAGGTATATTTGCATGTACATATGTGAGAGTTTTAAACCATCAACCTTACATTTAAGGAATAATGATGTGAGGGAAGGGAGCAATATGGAAAATAGGAAAGTGTTGAGTGGAAATTTTTCAATTGGCCAGCTTACTTTGCCAAAGCCCGAAGGAGAGAGAGAGAGTTGCAAACAGATATCAAGAAATTTAAACCCAAAACTGCCAACTGCTGAACTTTTATATTTCTTTTATGTGCAAGTGACAAAAACATAATTCAAATCAACTTGGGCAAATGTGAAATTTTACTGGCTCATAATATTCGAGAAAGAAAAGAACAATAAAGTATGGGAAGAGGAGGGACATTTCTAAACCTCAGAAATTACTAGAATGGGAACTAACATGCACCCTGGAGTTTCACAGTATTTTTCCTTCCTGCTTCACTGCCTATCAGTTTTATTTTCTCTCTCTGATGTTTGGCATTCTTCAAATGAGAAGACACACCATGCTTGACAGTTGCTCAATTAAGTTTATAAGATATCCTGCAGATTTAACCCCAAGAAAGATGTTGTCCTCCATCTCTCTCTGGCCTCCAGTCCACCCAAGGAGAGTAACATTATCTGAGTTTAAATCAGTCCTTGGACAAGTCAAATGGGCCCAAAGGGAGGGTTGCTGGGATCAGTCACTTCCAGGGAAACCTATCAGGTTGGGTCCAGGAACTGACACAGGAAAGGATCCACTCTGAGTGGAGGAGCTGGGAGAGGGAGTTCTTAGCAAAGGGTCCAAGTGACAGGTGTTAACATCTGGGCACCGCATGGTACTGCTTAGGCCTCAATGTCTCACATTAGCACAACATCCTCACTCCTTCAATATGGAGTGCCATGTGGCTTCACGCCATGGAGATTCCAAAGAACACAGCCTTCTTGGATAGAACTGCTATAATATAGAGGTAGCAGCAGGATAATATTGAGGAGACACAGCGGGCAAAAGGATTTAGTAGATCCTACTAGATCCGTGGGTCCATACCTAGCTGATATTCTCTGGGAACTCCCAGAATTACTTAGAAAGTGGGGACAGACGGCATATTGCTAGAGTATGGAGTTTCTGTTAATACTATTTAGGTGCTGTGGCCAAGAAAATAAAGATTATTGCTGTTAGTGTAGAATATAAGGAGCTAAGAGTTGGAGCTCTGGATCTGGACAAATCGGTTCAAATTTTTGACCTACTAATTCCGAGGTATGGGACCTTGGACTCTGACTAATGCCTCTGTCTCTCAGCTTTCTCTAAAATGGGAACGATAGTAGTATTTACCTCACTGGGTTGTTTTCAGGGGTTAAAGTATTTCCCAGACACATATAGATGGAAACCTGATGAAAACTAAAATGTCTCCAGATCCAAAGGAATGAATTTCTGATAGTTAAACTGTAGACATAAATAAGGTACTTCAGGGTAGAGAATTATGTCTATTACCCCTCAGTCATCACAGATACCTGCCTCCCTGGCTTTGTGTTCACAGTGCCAAACAGGAAAGGACAATTTCCAATGTTTTTTCCTCCTCTCACCACATCTCTAAGGGTCAGGTGACACATATCTTTTTGATGGCTTAAAAATTATTTGATCTAGACCTTGAATCAGACCCCAACTTTGTGCCCCACCTCATTGTTCTAAATAATAAAACATGGAACCCATGTAGACTCTAAGAATTAGAGGATGAGTGAGGAAGATTGGAAGACAAATCCTGAAAGAACTGAAGAATACCTCACAATGGCCCATTGAAGGAGATAGGAAACAAAGAGGAAGAGTGTGCATCTGGCAGACTAGTGAATCCTCTAGGCTATCTCAGAGAAAAGTGATAACATTCAGCTGCCCTCCAGACAAGGTAAAGGCCAACAAAGTAATCCTTGGGCACCTGCCATGGCTCTGAATTAAGAGGGAGGCAGAAGATGGTCAGATCACTCCAGGGCATCTTCAACCAAGGTGACAATATGTGGGTGGTTGCACTACCCCTACCCAACCCCAGAAAAATGTAGGCTCAATACAGAATGTAAAAGTGGACTCCTTTGAACTGCTGACTGATGATAACCCTTGTTTTAAATGGTTGTAAAAGCCGTGAGGGTACTTTTTTTTATTCTTCTCTCTTTCCCCTGCCCCCTCCTTTAAAGAAAGTTGCTAAACTTGTTACTGGAAAGAGTCTGATTCCTTAGATTGTTCCATATGCCCAAATCTGACAGTTACACTGGCACACTTTGGTTCCCCATTTCAAAAACGTGTGTGGAGACGCAACTGAGCGACTTCCATGTCACATCCTGTTCTCTCAACCCAGCTTTGACATTTGCAGAGGACTCTTCCAAAGGAATAAACTAAGCGCAGATAGAACTCAGTCTTTTCCCTTTAAGCCATCTCTTGCTTTAACATATTCTTCATCAAAGATGCACTAGAAAACACTGTCTAGTGCGTAGAGAAGGTGTAATTTTTCAGTTTCTCACTGAGATGCAGGTTGGCAAATAGGTTAATTTTAACTTCACAGATTGCAAGGTGTGTCAACAGAACAGCTATATCAAGAACAAAATAGAGCTGAGAAGAAAGAGCTGCTCTGAACCACCAAGCTGTTTCATTCTAAGGTCATAGAGGGCATTGGGGGCTGCCACATTAACTACTGAGGAACCTCTACAATATATGTCCCTTTAATTCTTACCAGGAATAAAGAAGTGCACAGAACAGAGAAGGGAGATCAGGATATCCAAATTTTTCTTAGATAATACTTTTAGCTAACATTTATTGAGTACTTACTATATGCCAGGCAATTGACTAAGAGTATGACATGCATGATCTCATTTAATCTTTACAGAAACTCTATGGGGGAGAAAAAGGACAGTTTCAGTCCCTTACAGATAGAGAATCTAGGGATCATAGAAATTAAATAATTGTCTGAAACCACAAAACTGGTAGGTGACTTCAGAATCTATACGTCATTTCTCTATCCTGCCTTCTGCCAAAAAAAACCCAATGACAAGAAAAGATAGTCTACTGCTGACCCCCAGTTCCCAGCCTCTTTCTGCAGTTCACGAAGGATCCAGCATTCTCTACCAGAAAAGTAAGCAAGCAGGGGCTGAGAGCAAATGAAAGAAGAGAAAGCAATTGACTTGTCGCACACTACTGTAAACACAAGGAAGTAACTGAAACCAATTGACAGAGTGAGATTTAGGTATTAACTGTATGTTCAGTTATCAAAACTGTTCGCTGTTCCTCATGAACCTACATAATCAAGTTGACTCCAAAGCAGTTTTGTTTGCTTTGCCTTTTACCCACCTAATTAGCCTAGACAAAGAATTCACTTCTGATTTCAGATGAACAAAGTCATTCTATATGAAACATAACTGGTTCTACAAGTAATACTGCAGCAAGGTCCCACCCTTAGATTAAATATAATTTAAGGCCAGTAATGAACAAGAACATTAAGTCATTATAAGGCCTCTTACTCCTACTGACTACTAAACCAAGGTGTGTTTATTCATTCACAAATGCCAGAAAAGTCCAAAGAAGGATATGCTTACCTTAATAAAGAAAGGATACTAAAGAGGTTAACTTATGAGTGACTTAGATTCATAGTTACGTAATTTTATGGATATTGACCCTAGTTCCAAGGTTAGAAAACACAAACAAATATACTCAAACAAATGTTTTCAATGATAATATATTGAATTAAGTAAAGTTATGTTAAACAGTTTAAAAACTGAGTAATAGTCTTGAGATGTTAATAATTCTTTGGGGAATGAAAACTGAATGCAATTCCTGTTTGATTTGGGGACAAAGCAGACAGACCTAGGGCAGCATGGTGTGCTGAAGTTTTACAACCTTGTACATTAAAGTAAATATTTCTCCTTGGATAAAGTCAGAGTTATCCAAGTGCCTTGGAAAAAAAAGAGTTCCCTTTTAAATCTTTTTGACAAAATTCATCTCTTGAATGAAGTATGTCTATTTCTAAAGGTCACAACAGCCACTGATTGATAAATGGACACTGTGGCAGAAAGTGTTGACTAAAACCCATATTTTCCTCTTCTTCTGAGAAGCACAGGTAAACTGCATCTCCTACCTTCTCCACAGTTAGTTGTAACCCTGTGGCCATTGGAATGGGAGCAAAAATTATGGGCACCATTTCTGGCTCATCAGACCTTTCCACATATGCCCCTCTATACCCTTTTCCTCAATCATGTATCCCTAGATTCCACATGTTGAAAACGGCACAGTCTCCATCAGTCTGAGCCCTTACATGGCTTCATAGGAGACAGCCACTCTGCTGACCTATTCGCTTGTTCCTATCATCCATCAAGTGAACAATAAATAAAACTTTGTGTGTGTTAGCCATAATGTATTTTGGGGTCTATTCTCATGATAGTTAGCCTGCCCTAACAAACACAGATGCATTTTTCAGCCAAAAATCAGCTACAAATTTATTAAAATCAGTTTATCTTGACTGACCTCCTGGGCATTTCTCAGGAAAATCACCTATGATCCATAAACAAATCCTTGCTATTATTTATCTAGAAGCACAGTCACATAGAAATGCCCATGGAGAAGTAGCTTGACTGCAAATCAACATCTACAAAAAATGAGACTATTCGCTTCAGACTCATTTTGAAACAACTGTTGGTTTTTGCTAAGGAGCCTTGAAACATGCAGAGAATGCTTCCCAATTTACAGGCCACGAGTCCCTCCCTAACAATGTCTCCATTTCTGTCTCTAAAGAATGAGCACGCATCTCTTGGAAGTGACTCCCAAGAACCTCATGAGTGAATCTCTGATATGCCAGACCATCATTATTTAAGTAAGACTACATGAATCAGGCATCAATTCCTATCTCAACCCTAACCCTAACCCTAACAGAAGAAATCTTCAGTGTCTTCAAAATGCGAGGAACAAACCAAAAAAAAAAAAAAAAAAAAAAAAGTACACAAAACCAGTGTGAGTAAATGCCATTTTCCTCAATATTTCCTATAATTATTCTGAAGCACTTTAAAAAAAATGCTTCAAAACTATTTTAAAATTATTTTCAAATTTACCTATATAACATTATAATTACCTGTTGATGATCCAAATTATTTTTAACCTACAAGAATACCAGCACCCCCGTCACTTCCCTCCTCATTATTGAAAAGCCAACATTTTAAGGAAGTTATTTAGTTCCTTAGCTTCTGGTTCACAGATATCTAGAACAGGAAATCAGAATGGAGGCCACAGAAAAGTCCAGTCCTAGGAAGTGGGGAGTGAGATGAGGAGGAGAGTGGAAGAGAAGCGGAGGGGAAGCAGCTGATGTGAGCTTAGAAACAGGGAGATGTCTTTGAGAGGAGGAAAACAAGACCGGCCCAAGTGGAGTAGTTACTTATGCAGTGGTTGATGAGATGGTGAGTGTACAGTCACCTCCCAGACTGCTTGGAGCAGCTCAGTGATGTGATCAATGTATTAAAATTTCATTGTCCTATACATGATAAATTCAAAGTACCTTTACTTTTTATGCTCAAAACACAAGGAGACTTTCTACAAATCAAGATCTCAGTGTCCCTGTCCAGTACCCTACCCACAAAATCCTCCCCTCCACATTATTTGTAGGAGCCTCCAAAAGAGTCCTCAGTGCTTACAAAGAACTGCCCACTAGTCATCAGATGTTGTCTTCTGTGGTCAGGGACCATTCTCCTACTGCAGGAGCCTCTTGGTTGCCACTGTTAGCCCACCCTCAACAAAATATGTGACTCCCTGGCTCACATGTGGAAGCTAGGATGCTGATGGCTGTAGTAACATGAAAAACCAAAATGGATGACCTGGATGTGGACCCCCACCTGTCCTCTCATTCAAATTCTGCTCATGTTAGACAATGAGCAAATTAAATAACTCTCTGGTGATAAGTTCTTTCCACACTTCAATTCTTCCTCTGTTTCCTCTAATCTTGATTTCTTCATAAACTTGTCTTGAAAGCAAAAGAAATCTGATCTCGAAATGGATTCCTGTTCTAGTTTTTGAGGTCTGCCAATAATTTGTACCATCTAAGGGCATCAGAAGCAGCTATTTTGACCATAACCAGATGGCTGCAGCTTCCCAAATTATCTGTATCTTCAGTGTAACATTTTTTTTTTCATTTGTTTTATGGAACTTTTTGTGAGTCTATTGGTATCTTTTATTTCAGCAACAAAAATTCCCCCAAGGAACATCTTTTCAGCCTCCCCCTCAGCTTTTTCCTAATAGTTGAAATTGTGAGGTTAAAATATGAATTGAATAATCTGTCCAACTTTATAATGCTGCAAAGAAACATCAGTAACTTTCCGGTAAGACATTTTAATTTATACAGATGAATTTAGTCTGGATCCAGTATCTACTTAGCTCAACATTTGCACTTACCCCCTCAAACACACACACACAAACAAGCAAATAAATTTTAATAATATATGCTTTGTGTGCATATATATACACATAATAACTTACGTAAGATTTTTGTCATTATTGTTTTTGTTTGTTTAGGCTTGGTTTCATTATTTTGTTGTTGAGTTTGTTTGTTTGTTTGTTTGTTTTGGTACCAGAGATTGAACTCAGGAGCATTTGACCACTGAGACCCTGTTTATTTAAAAACAGGGTCTCACTGAGTTGCTTAGCACCTCGCTTTTGCTGAGGCTGGCTTTGAAATTGAGTTCCTCCTGCCTCAGCCTCCTAAGATGCTGGGATTACAGGCATGCACCACAGTTTGGTTATTTTTGAGACAGGATCTTGCTAAATTGCCCAGGCTAGCCTCAAACCCATGATCCTACTCTTGTCTTAACCTCTAGAAAACCTGAGATTACAGATGTGTGCTGATGACTTGTAAGTTTTATATATGGCTAGAGAGAAGATTGATATAGATATATAGAAAGGTATAGATAGATACAGAACATTAGAGAAATAAGGTTATACTGATGCCTGAATTTCACCTAAAATTGAGAAGACAATCAACTTTGGGCTTATTACAATACACAAGTTAAAACTGCAGTTTTTTGTAAGAATTTGTGTGATTGGGAGGGGATTTAAGTGGGAATACCATAATTACTGCTTTTGGAATAAAATTCATGAGATTATTGTGTTCTCTCCCTCTCCCTCCCCCTCCCCCTCCCCTCCCTTCTCCCCCCCACCCACATGCCCTTCTTTAGAAATGACAACAACCTCTATATTCATCTCTTCTTCACCAAGGGCAGGGATAGAAGATGGTGACAGAAGTTTACACAAGACCAGTAGAACTATCTTTTGTGTCCGTGTCCGTCCCACCCCTTCAGCCAGATCTTTGTGCAGGCTGGTGTTTCTTTGGCAACACAGTGATAAATAATGGAGCCTGCCCTGGGAAAGGCTGTAACTGGCAGTTAGGGAGGAGGAAACTAGACAGAAAAGGGAAGATCACTGGCTGTCATATGGGGTGGAGAACTTAGGGTGGAGAATGTTATTGTAGAAGCAAAGAGGTTAAATTATTAGTCTGCATTTTTCTACACCTGATATCACTTCTTATGTATGTATGTATGTATTATGTATTATGTATGTATCATGTATTCTTAAGTATGTGTGGGAAAGATCGCCCAACATAGAGGAGAGACTGATCTGGGGAGTAGCTCAAGATCATTCACTAAACTTCTTTGGGCCCTTATTTGCTCCAACTGTGAAATCAAGAACAATTCCTTATTATTTCTCTAAGGCAACTCTGAGAGTTTGAGATGCTAATGTGCTGGTCTTTAAACATTTCAATTTTGCATTGTCAAGACAGACTGGATTATGCTGAGGTTAAAAAAAAAAACTAAACTAAGATCTCTGTAACTGAACATGACACACATTGATTTTTCTCACAAGTCCATGCAGACAGGGCAACTCTCCAGAGCAGCTCTCTTCCAAGACTCAGAGTAGCAATACCTGCCCCTTAGATCTTGGGACCACCAGCTCAGTATCAGTACTCCTCCACAGCTTCAGTGTCAGGAGAAAAGAACTCAGAGAGACAGTCACCATACTTCACAACCTTGGCCAAGATTGGCATGTGATGTCTCCCAAATGTAAGGAGAGCAAAGAAGGTACAGTTTTCACAGGCAACCTGGAGAACTGAGAACTAAAATTCTCTTCTGCACAGTTATGTCAGGAAGTACAGGACATACACTTTAAATGATATAAAATATTTAAAAGCATAAATAATAGTTGAGGAAATTACCAATATTCCTATAAGTCCCTAAGAAGTAAAATCTTTGTGTCCAAGACTCAACTACATGCTAAGGGGACTGAAGAGAACTCTTAAGTGATAGTTTCATCTCTCAAGGAGCTTTCAGTGTTGTCACAGAGACAAAAATCTGCCTCAAAGAGTAGGGGCAGCTAGAAATAGTGAAAAGAGCATCCTACCAGAACCACAGTTCTTAGATTCTAGTACCAGCTCTGTCACTTAGCATAAGCAAGTGCCTTAGCCATTCTCGGGTTCCTCCTGTGAAAACCAAGCATCTACTCCATCCACCCTACAGGGCTGTGATGAGGGTCAGGGGGGATGACACACTTGTCTGAGTATCATGGATGAGAAAGTGTTCTCCACACATGAGCTATAATCGCAGAACATTACAAGGCAGAACCATAATGGCACTAATGGGTCTATATAACCATTCATTTAGAAACTCTATGCTTTACATTATATTACTCCTGGAGTATAGCTGTGGACTTAAACAGGAAGAGAGAAGGAAGAGACACTCAATTACATGTGTTGGGAGCAGTGTGAAATGGAGGAACTGGATTCCTAAGCATGACAGATATAAGGAAGGCAGGTCTGAGTAGCACAAATGGTTTCTGAGAAATAGTGTCAGAGAAATCTGAGTAGTTGTAAGGAAGGGTCCACTAATGGAGAAGTTGTGAAGGCAGGTTGACAAGAGTGGCCTAGATCTAGTTGTTAATAGGACACAGTAGGGTCTTTGATTGGAAAGTGACATGACAAAAAATGCTGTTTAATGAGATTAGACAAGATATTAATGACAAAAAATGCTGTTTAATGAGATTAGACAAGATATTAAGGATGGTTTGGAGTAGAGAGGGGCTGGGAGCACATAACATCCTGTCTTGAATGGAGCCAGAGAATGGAAAGAAAACTTAGCTGTGAAGACAAAATCAACACATTTGTCACTGATTAGATAAGAAGGATAATGGAAAGAAGAGGGTCAAAGATGCCCCCAAGTTTGCTTCTAGAAGATAACAAAAACTACTTTGCACCTTTTATCATCAGATAAGGAAGCCCATCTTAAATATTTGACACGTGGAAATCCAGTAATTACTTAATAAAATGAGAGCTAAAGACTAATTGTTTGTTTTTATCTATTTAAAGTGACCACATGAATTCTCATTAGAAAAATGGAATGTAATTAAGATTTGAGAAGTATAGATTGCACCTCTGCTCCAGCACCTCCCCCTCAATGGCCAGTTACCTCTGTGCAAATCCAGTCGGGCATATCACTAAGGCCTTGGAGAGTCTGGCCATATCACATCTTTTTGAACCTGGAACTCACTGCAGTTCCTCATAGACTTTCATGTTCCCCATACCCAACTGCATCAGGCTTTCACAAGCAGGCCTAATACTTTCTCACCTCCATATCTCTTGTTTCTCCAGACCCCCTACATGGAATGTTCCTTCCCTCTTTTCTGTGAAGAAATGTGGCCGTGTCTGGTCTTATGCCTCAATGTAATTTTATGCCTCTAGCATGCAGCTTGATTTACTTGGTTTGAGATTATGACTAACTGAATATAGTTTCCACTATCTCTAGGGGTAACCAACTCATCCAGATTTGACATGCACCATCCATATTAACCAAAGAACCACATCCCAGAAAAAAACTATCCATCTCAGACAAATTGGGACAGATGGTTACCCAATATCTTGCTGCGTCACAAGCCAAATGACCCACACACTGCTGAGCACAGTGAACTAAGTGTATACTCACCCTGTGTTTAAGTGGTCTTTCTCTAGGCACTTTATTTGTATTTTTTAATTATCACAGCTGCCAACAAGAAAGATGTTACTATTACTCCATTTTGCAGATGAGGAAACTGAGAAATAATGAATTTAGTAGTACACATATTTGGGAAATAGCAAGGCTAAGATTGGAACCCAGGAAATCTGATTTTTGGCCGCATTTCAGTGTAGACTCAGATATCAGAGAAGTTGGAGCCAGGCTAATGTTTCTCCATGTTTGTCCTTAAGCCAAATCTTACTTTTCTTAATAAGAACCATATATTCTACATTCTAGAAATGGCAAGGACTAGTTCCTATGTGTTCAGTAATGTTCCTTGAATTGAGGTTAACTGGTTGATAACTACCTAATGTGAAAAATAAGAGAAATACATCAAGGGTAAGGGAGCCATGAAAGAGAAATATTAACTAATTTTCAACACTACAAAGGAGAAAGGATGGCAATCATGCTTTTAGTTAGAGGTTAAGATAAAATTGCACCCAGTCTGACTCTCTCCTAAGTCTCACCTCCTTTCAGTCAGTTGGAAACCAGGCCCTTTTTGCAACATTTTCTCAGAACATTTCCAAGTATTACTTCTCATTATTCTTATATTATTCCATTTGCATTTTAAGCATACAGTAGTGTAAAGACTTGAAAACAATGAAACATGCAAATAAGGAAGCTGAAAGTGTTCTTTGAAAAGTTAAGTGATGAAAAGTAATGGCATTCAAGTTCTTTAAATGCAATACATTATCTCTTAAATCGACTTTTCTACCTTCCCCCTGCTTTTGTTACACTCTGTCTTCAAATAAAATATTCCACAATAGGTTTTTGTAGGGAAAATTAACTTTTAAAGTTTGAATTATTTATTTTTAATCTTATAAACATAATGTCTTTCTTGAAAGAAAAAAAGTTTAACCTGAGCAGACAATTGTATGACAATTCTCTATCATTGCTTTCTGAGGGATTACATAATTAAGAGATGCATATAATAGTGGATATTCTTAAGCTTTGGGCTATTATGAGGGTCAAAGTCTTTCTCACTTTCCAGGCCAGTGATAGTGACTTGAATTCCACTAAGGACATTTTTAACCAATTAGGTCATCACATAGCCATTCCGGTTTCATTGTGAAGAGGTACCATTTATATTTTCTGTTTACATAAAATTAGCTTTCAAATTATTATCTTTCATAATCTGCAAACTCTGAGAAGAAACCATTTCTGCTCTATTTGCCCACTTTTTAAAAAGTGACTTCAATGGTCCTCCACAGGGATCAGTTCAATATAAGTGTATCTTCATGGCGACAATAGGGAAAGACTCAACAACACATTCTTCAAGGGTGCTGAATGGTCAATAAAGTCTGGGTATCTACTGTTAGGTAAGTGAGCAGAACTGTGCAACCAGGGCATGTCTTATGTGAGCTGTGCCGCAGTATTCTCTTAGCCTGGAGCTCCCTTCCTTGATCCTCACTTCTGAACCACAGCCAGACTCTTTCTAGATTCTGCTCATGAGTAGATTATTTTGGAGAGCATTAGTCCTCAGGTAACATGTTTTCTCGAGGAAGATGATATACCTCAGTTAGAAAATTCATAAATACAGACCTCATGTGAAACATGACATAGATTAAGCTTTTCTTCCCCTCTATCTTTGAGATTTTATAATCTCTCCATTCTGCAATTTTGCTTGCCCCTGGCCTTTCTCCCTGAAGGGGTTCTCTCCTTCTACTTTTCCTCCCCTGACAAACTAGTCTCACAGGTTTGTTCAATCTTTTCCTCCCAGAAGTATTTGAATTTTAAATACTGGAAAACAGGGCTCCCCCATGGATGATAAAATTAATGATAAAATTAACATATACTTATTTCATAAAATTTAGAAAATTATAAGGAAGAAACATAAATTACTCATTATTCCACTACCCAAAGATGGGATATATCCTTCCAGATTATTCTGAAAGCTAACATGCATTTTATGAATGAGACCCTCCATATAGTACATTATAACCTGATTTCCCACTGTACGATGGAGTGAACAGGAGCGTGCAAAGCTCTTTTTTAAAGTGCCTTAATAAATGCTAGCAGAATGTGAATCTAACATTTTGTTTTTTTCCTGATAGAAAAAGACCTGCTGCACATTCTCTCTTTGCACCTTGCCACCACCAACAACATTTAGTTAAGAAAGATGTGGAGAAAATTCTTTTATTCATTTAGTAAATCAGTTCACTCCCCACATAAAAGTTAGAACAATTCCTCAGACATGAAAGGTCCAGTTTCCTTCACACCCTGGGCTTCCCCAGGGCAGATAGCAGACTTTTTGTTTTCTTCAGTGCTGGGAGAATGGTCATTATGGATTCACACAGTGGGCCCTGGCAAACTGATCACTCCTGTGTTTTGTCTCTAGAAAACTGTTCTTATTTCTTTGATTAGTTCCTCCCCTTTATTTTTGTTGTTTCTTTATTCAGAAGATGTTGGAACTTCCTGCTTGGTGCTCTTATCTCGGGTGTTGTTGTATATTTCCATTTCTTCTTCTTATGGCTTTATGTGCTGAGCAAGTTCTTCTACTTCCTTTTCCAATTCTTGCACTAAATTATCTGTATACAAGCAATAATATTTTCATTCTTTAGGAACTTTTAGTTTTTATGATTGCTCTTATTTTATGTAATATTTTCTGGACTTTCTCTGAGTCGTATGTTGTTGTTTGTTTTATTCTGTTTCCTAAATGATCTTAGTTTCCTTTGGGCTTAGTGTAGTTTAGGTTTGTTTTTGTTTTAGTTTTGTTGTTTGTTTTTTTTTTCTTTTCTGTTTCTCTTGATCCTTATTTTCATGGGATTAATTTCCTTCCTGCTTCTTGGCTATGATATCATGGTTAAGAAAAGGGGATTGAGTAGCTGCTGAGGGTTCTGCTGCTGCTACATAAATCAATCTGTTTCTTGAAAGATCTCTTACTTGAGTAGGAAACCTAATGGAGAAGAATGTATCCATGGGTAAAACATCAACTAGCAGGCCCTGTTTATGGGTGAGGGTTGGAAGGCAACTCAAGGCTAAGACCGTACTCATGACCCAGTCTCTAAACAAAGAAGGACTTCCACACCAAAAACCCTTGCTTTCTTTCAGTGGTGAGGTCAATCATTTAAGACATGAAGTCTCAGAATAATTTCTGGGAATAAATGACTCTTTAAGTATCTAGTAATAAAAACCACTGTGCCAGATTTTTGGGGGAAGGCACACATTATTAGTACAGGTACACATCTCTTAGTTAAACTCTGAAATCCCAAAATCTAAAAACCAAATGTCATTCCTAAATTTGGACCTAACTGACTCTTCAGGTGGCAAACCTAAACTGAACTGAATGCAGCTATTTATTTATCTTCTTAGTGTGAATGGCTTAGTGTAAATCATGTAAAGAATAGGTCTTTATTTATCTACTTAGTGTAAATAGCCACAGGCATCACTAGAGAAATAGAAAAGGGTTTCATCAGGAGGTGCTGCCCCAGACCTTTCCCAAGTGTTATTTTAATATATGAAATATATATTCCTCTAAAACATCTTTCTTTCAAAGGGTCTTCTCAAAAGACTGTCACTCAAAAGGTAATCTGAAGATAAAACTGATTTCTACTTTTAAAACTGTTGTGTTTTAATATTTTCTTTGTTACCTTTGTTAGTTGGTTTTGATTTTTTTCAATTTATAGCTATGAAGTTTTCAAGACGGAGTTTTAGCCAGGATACTCCATTTATATACAAATAGAAAAATTATTAACAATCAATTAAGTTTTTTGTTTTTTATCACTTAAAATTGATTACATTGAGTTTTTTGTTCCCTTCTTTGTTTCTTCTATGCCTATACCAGCTTTCCCCTTTCGTTTTTGTTTTATGTGCTGAGGATCAAACACAGGGCCTCATACTAGGAAAGTACATGCCACCCATGAGCTACATCTCCAGTCTGCCTGAACCAATGTTTTTTAAAGAACTAAATCTATTCCTCTTGTCATAATGTGTAATAGTAAGGCAACATGACTTAAAATCTGTAGCAAAATACCATGGTTGAAAAAAAAATGTGAAAATGAAACTTGCACTTAGAAATCGTTCCTCACCCAGAAATAGTCACATTTGCCACATATAATTCACCAGTTATCTCAGCTGGGCAGAATCATTTTTCCAGTTGCATGTGGAGACATAAGGAGGAACCCAATTAGCCTCCCTGTTAATAGAGCCCAAAGCTATTAATAATAAATCCAACACACGGTTTAATTTTTTAAAAAAATGAGAAACTATTGTCAGACAGAAATCACCTAATATAAAAGTAATTTATAATGCACACCCTAATTAATAATTTACCTTCTAAGAAAAATATTATCAAAAGTAATTATAATTAGAACATAGTATTTCTTTTTTAAGGATAATAAGATTATACTCAAAGCTAGGGTAATATTGAGTAACAATTCAACTAATATTATCATTTCTTTCTGTCAAAAATTATGATAAATGTTTAATGCTATTTTTTTTTTCAAATATAGAGGTTCCTTTGCCTTAGCTGACAGTCAATTAAACTGGTAATTGTGACTTTGCAAATGGCAAAAACTTCTAAAAATGGTCTGATATAATTCTACCTAAGAAGGATATCCAAATGCTTAAAGCTTGGATGAGAGATGAAAATTGGTTTAAGTTTGGGCCTATTGAGTTACTGACCTAGAACCAATTCTGCACTAAACAAGAGACTTCAAGAAAGGAGATTAAACACAAACAGCCTCCCAGAGGAAAGAGCATTATAAGAACAGGGACTCTGCACACTTTCATTATCATATCCCCAGTTTCTTGCACAGTACCAGGCAAAATTTCACACTTAAAAATTATATTTTGCTTGAGAAAATGAAAGAATAAAGAATTATAGAAAAATGTATGAATATAGACAGTTGTAGAAGGAGCCCACTACCTTAAGGAACCGGAAAGACTAAGTTTCCCCAACTGCAGCAAGTGCTGCAGGCTGTCAGCTCTCAGTGGGTGGCCTCCTCAGGGCTTGCAGAAGGTAGAAAGACCAACCTCACCCAAGATCACACCCTTTGCCCAGGGTGGCCCTTCTCCACAGATAGATCTGTGTGAGTATGAAGGGCACAGCCTCCTGTGTCACAGGTCTGAAAAGGTTATCCATGATTTGCAAATTCTCTATAAGATTGTCTGAGAACTCAGCTGAAATTGATTCATAGTTCAATCTTCTCTCTGCCCAATCCTGCCTCCTTCCAGAGATATTAATCACAAAAGAACTCCCTAACAAATACCTTATTTGCTAATCCTCAGAGTCATGTCCCAGGGAACCCAACCTGTGACCAGATGTACACTTTAGTTGAGAAAATTGAAAATTTGGAAAAATAAAATGTTTTTAAAGCACAATTTCCTGAATCCTCTATTCTATTATCCAATTTACAACTAAATTCAGTAAGTCAGTAAAGAAGGCTGGAGAAGGAAGAAGTCAGTTGACAGACAAGCATCACCAGGAGCAGATCATCAGGAAATGCCATATTGCTAAAAGCCAGTCTTTCAAAGCAACTGTGGACTTAATTTGCTTGATGTCTGGGAGATAAGATGCCCCAAAAGAATATAATACAGTCCCTGACCATAGGGATTTAGGTATCCAACAGGCCTGGATTGGAATCTTCTCTCTACAATTTACTGGTTGAGTGAATTTAGGCAAGTTTTTTGACTTCTCTAAGCTTTAATGTCAAAGATAATAGCCAGTGAAGTTATTGTGAAATATTTAAGAAAGTCCCTGGCACATAGTAAGCACTCACTAAATGGTCGACATACTTAATTTACTAAAAAAAATGATTACTAAGAAAGCAGAAAGATAATGACCTTTGATTGTCAGTCTCCCAACCTGAAAACAATGACCATTATTGTTGCAAAGGAGAAAATAATCATCTGCACCTTGGTTTTCAGTGCTCAGAAATGAGAACCCTGTGTGTTCATAAGGAAACAGAGGAAGAAATATGAGAGAACCCCAAACCTGTTTGCTTCTGGAAAGATGATGAATGGATGGGGTATTCCCATTTCCAGAACGTTGTCAAGTATATGCATGACTTTTGGAATGTAAACTGAACTTTTATACCCACATGCAGAGAGCATGGACAGCTCATCTCCAGGGAAGATTATGTCCTTAAAACTAAGCATGGGTAACTTGCAACTTCCACCATGACAGAATAAGGAAATGGGAGAAATTTCTTTTTCCCAAAATCAATTATAAAGTTGGACAAAGCAGTCAAAAGCAGCCATTTCAACAGTCTGGAATTTTACTGAAGTCATACCACAAAATGCGAAGAATTTATTCACAAAATTTACCTAGCACTGGGTAAGAACAGCACATGTCTGGCATTTTGCCCAGAGCTGCTACCTCCCTCCTCCAATTCCCACTCCAGTAGTCCAACTAGAGTGGAGAAAGCCATGAAAATAATAAGCCTTGCTGTTCCTGCTGCTGCTGCTGCTGCTGCTGCTGCTGCTGCTGCTGCTGCTGCTGCTGAGGGCTTCCCTGATTTCAAGCATTTTTAGTTGGAAAGAAGACCTTGGTGACAAGGGAAGGTTAGGGCTCCCTTGGCCTGAGGTTGCTAGCCCTTTGGAGGTAAGCAGTGAACTGGCAAACTAACCCAGAGTTTTAACAAGGGAGTTAGAAAAAATGAGACCTTCAGAGAGGGCAAAACAAACTCTTCAAATGCCCTAAGTTAACTAGAGGTTATGTACATGCACAGTCACCCATACATTCTTGGTTGACAAGACCTGCATGTTGGCACACAGAAAAGACTCAAAAGAACTGATGCAGTCTTGAAAATAACCTGAAATTTGAATGCACTCCCCATCCCACACCCAATCCATCAGTAGAGAATTTAAGGTACACTGGTTCAAGGTGTTCAAGCCTCTAAACAATAGTTGGCTAAACACTAAACCATTTAGACACAGAGATGATTCTAGAAAGTCAAGCTTCAAAATAAAAATGATAAAGACAAACTGAGTAGAGGCATCTGGAGCCATATATTGCAGGGGTGACAGACTTCCCAGACTTAATCTAGGCAAGTTATTATACAAACAAGTAAACAAATGAAAACAAATTCTTCGCATGAAAGAATCAGAATCCAGAGTTGCTATAAGAGATTACCTACAATGTCCAATATTCATCAATAACAACAAACAAAAACATTAAGACAAGCAAAGAAACAAGAAATTATTACCTATACTCAGGGGAGAAAACCACTTAATAGAAAATGTCTGAGAGATAGAGATGTTGGGCTTAGCAGACAAACCCTTGAAAGTAGATGTCATAAATATATTTAAATAACTAGAAGAAACTGTATTTAAAGAATTCAAGGAAAAATATGACAATGCTTTAGCAAACAGAGAATCTCAAAAAAAGAGATACAAATTATAAAAGAAGTAAAAGAATATTCTGAAGTTGAAAAGTACCATAACTGAAGTAAAAAATTCATTACAGGGTTTCAGAAGATTTGATATGAATAAACATATGGAAACATGATCATAGATTACTAGAAATTATCCAACTAAAGAACAAGAGGAAAAAAGATTGATGGAAAATGAAGAGTCTCAGATTCCTATGGGGCCCTCTCAAGCATATCAAAATAGATGTAAAGTTTGTTTAAGAAGGAGAAAGACAAGGAGACTTACAAAACTTGAAGAAATAGTGGCCAAAACCTTCCCAAATTTAATAAAAAATGTTAATCTACAGATCAGTAAGTTCAATTAACTTCAATTAGAATAAACACTGAAACATCTGCACCTAGAAATATCAGAGTCCAACTCAGATGGCAAACAAACAGAAAATCTTGAAAGCATCAAGAAAGAAATGACTCATCTTGCATAGGTAAACATCAAGGCAGTTAATGACTACCTTCTCATCAGAAACAAAGATGCCAAAAGAAAGTGGAATGACAACTCAAAATACTAAAATGACTGACATGTACACTTGCAGTAGCTAAATTTTATGGTAGCTAAATTATAAGTTAATAAATCTGTTGAAACAAAATCAGTTTAAGGGTGAGACCACAACATAGGCATACCTGGGACCATTCCTGGGAAGAGTCAGCCTCTCCGGTTCTCTCCTTCTACTTCCTCCTTTGACTTTTTCTGAGCCTCCCTGCTTTTTTATCCTCCCTCATCATCCCTCACTTCTTCCAGAACATGACTTCTGTGGCAGCTATAACCCATGGAAATTGCTCAAGACCAGAAATAATCCTCAAAGATAGAGAGGCTCCAACTCCTGTTTGTGAATTATAGAAATCCTCAGAGGGGCCTTCTCTGTATTCAGATCTTCCTCATTTCTTTTGTAATGAATTTCTATTTCCAATTATAAGTCTGATTTCATAAATCTTTAACAAAAGGAGGGGGAGAGAGATAACTATGACTAACTAATTTCAAAGTGCCTAGCATTCAAAGAGAGACAGTTTAAGAAATCTAAAGGGGAGTTTCCATTTACATGGTTGGCCATGGTTCAGCGATTTAGCATCACAGTTTTCATGCAAATCTAGATAATTTAGCATCATAGTAAAGTCATTAATGGTATACTTTTGTTATTTATGCCAATATTTTCTATGGAAAAAATAACTTTATTTACTTCTATGCATTCATTAGAAGTGGGTAAAGGGCAATGGTTCTTTGAAAATTGACATACACTGAAAGCTGAATCTTTCTGTAAGAATAGTCAGATATGGGGAAATTTGGGCAGCCTTTCAAATCAAAACTGAACATGACAGATAGGGGCTAGCATCAGGTGGAAAAAGTTACGCAGTGTTCTTGGAGCCTGGTGCTGACACTGTACTGCGTAAGCTGGTACACTTGGTTGGTGCAGTATGCTACAGGGACATTCAAATTAAGCTCCTTTTTACAGTGCTGAAAGGACATAATGTGATACAGGCTTCACAAAACAAACTTTTATCAGAAATGAAATATCAATTATTACAATTCTACCCAAGCCAGCAGCTTGATCTGGTGGGAAAAATCTAAGGCAGCAGGTCCTAAAAGCAAAGCCTTGGGCTAAGAATCAAGAATTTATTCTGGTTTTACTGTTCAGACATTATATAACCCAAAACACAGCTTTACTTTCATTGGGCCTCAGTTTTCTCATCTGTAAAATAAAGGCATTAGTCCATCTGTTCCTGTGTCCCCTTCATTAAAATAAATGAAGCTTATAAAATAGTCACCAAGCTCACCTCATTTTTGTTAATTTCTAGCTCATAAGTCATTTTTAAATGTTTGCTCAGGACTGGTTGTTACCCTTCCTGAACAATCTGGCAGGGAACAACTTGTTATAAAATTTACCAAATTATTTATATGGTTAAGGAACTTCCACATCATGACCGGATAGAAAAGAGCTTCAGACTAATATCCACATATCCACAGAATTGCCTTCTTTGAGATATTTTTTCCCTTCTTTTTTTTTTTTTAATTGTGGAATTGTGTCTGGGATTTCATCACAAAATATTCAAAGTATTCCGCTCACTTTTCATGCAATTGTGAAAAGGATTAATGAGATATAAACTGGTATCAATCCACCAGGCTTTCTACCGAGTTATTCACCAACTTTGTGCCTCATAAAATCTACCCCTTATGCTCCTGACATTCTTTTGGAAGGAATTTCTCTACCTCAGCAAGACATTTAAGGAAATGAATCTTGCAAAAGCAAAGAGGTAGAGGATCTACCCTAGGGTGTTTTGCTTTACTTTGAGCAGGTAGTCAATGTTGAGCAAAGAGAAACCAGATAAGAGGATAAAAAGAGAAAGAGAATAAATTTACAGATTGAGAATCCACTCAGTTTGCACCCTATATTGAGTGATT
The DNA here is from genome assembly GCF_048772815.1 of Callospermophilus lateralis. Classification (NCBI taxonomy): domain Eukaryota; kingdom Metazoa; phylum Chordata; class Mammalia; order Rodentia; family Sciuridae; genus Callospermophilus; species Callospermophilus lateralis. Next base: position 8,886,864 of record NW_027514713.1, on the reverse strand, counting down.
ACCCTACATTAAGGAACCCCATTGCCCCTACCTTCCCTGAGGAAAAGCTTCTATTTTTGTGTTTTTCTGCCAGACCTCATTGTTGAGAGGTTTATGTTTCAAGCTAGCTATTTCTCTGAATCAACTGGTGGAATTCTCTCATTTGCATTAGCTGTAGTCTTCTGGGAGCCTGTCCAGTAGAACAGGAACAGGGACATTTACTTGCATGCGGGCTTACTGATTTTGCACAACTTAATAAGCAAGTGAAAGAGAATCATCTTGCAAAATACACATTATCTTTAGATAGTCCTTAGCTGTCAATAGTCAGGCTTTTTAAGGATCACATTTGACAAAAAGCAACGTTTGCTTAACGTTATTGCTCCTTAGAGAAAGTCATGTTGTAATAACTTAATAAGAAACCAATGCTTTATTTCAGCAAATAGATTTTACCCCCTCCTCTTAACTCTCTCTGTAATGTCACTACCAATATTTTTCTAAACAAATTCAATTCTTAATAAATCAATGAGTACTAAATTCCAATAATTATTTTCCATCAAGATTCAAAGTTATTTTACTACACTGGATTTCTGTTAAGTGTATTGATTCTCTCCAAGATTCAGGAAAGGGAGTCAAGATGCACAGCAATTGGACATGATTTGAGGATGCTGTGCTTGAAGCAACTTCTCATGGCCACACATCTCCCCCTTCCCTGACCAAAACTTATACCAGTTCTGTGGTGGGAAGGTTAGACTACCATCTGTGATTTTTAATGAAAAATGATCCCAAGCCATAAGAAGCGGCTAACCCTTACCACAGCAGCTGGGCTCTGTCTCCAAAGAGAGTTATAGGGGAATCATCGCATGCATAGCATTGCTTTGCAAGAATCTGATTAGATACAGCGTGGTGACCAAAAATGTGAATAAGCACAGTATAACTTTAGAAAGTGAGATTTACTATTCTATTCTCAGTTCCACATACTTTCTAGATTTCGTGAGTAGAAAGCCATTGTTTCTCTAACTTTTGTAGAAACAAATTATTTTACTTGATCTATTTAGAAACACAATTATGGAAGGAGGAAAATCAAATGGAGGTATGAAACTCAAAGTCAAGTTTCCTCCCTCACCAACGTGACTAAAGTGAAGCACCGGAACAGGATGGACTCTACAAAGGTAGAATGCATAACCTTTGTAAGAGTGTGAGGTCAGAAAGGAATTGGAGGAAACTAAAATTGTGTGAGGCAGAGAAAGAAAAGTAGCATGTCTAATGAATTTAATGAACTTAAGAGTAACTAAACTTTTCCCACAATGTTTCTTGAAACAAAGCCCAAAAAGTCACACCATTTTAGAAGATCAAGGGAACAAAATCCCATCAAAAGCAAAGATGGGAAAACTAAGGAACCCACAGAGCCCAGGAATTTTGCCACTATTGCAGAATGCAGGCCCCACATTGCCAAATTTTCTCATTTGTTAAGAAATTCTTTCCTCTTTTCTGTGCATGCTGGGGAATCAAACCCAGGGCATGTTAGTCATGTGCTCTACCACTGTGCTATCCTCCCAGCCTTGAAGATGCTAGAAGTCGTATATTAAAGTGCACGACTTGTAAAAGCCTAAACAAAACACCTGTGCATACTAGATGTAAGCCAGAAACCACCTGTTTGCAACATTCTTATTTCACAAAAGGACACTGAAGCCCAAGGAGTTTAAATTCAAAATCAAATAGCTATCTTTGGACAAATATAATTTTCCTGATACTGATTCCGTGTTCTGTCCATGCCCTTCAGTAACTGGCTTACCCTAAATATGTCAACAATATAAAGATTATGGGAAAGAAAAATAAAACTACAGGCGATAAGACTCTGCCATTCTCGTATTAGCCACCCAGTTTGCAATATGCTGCAAAACAAAAGAATCTAAGCCTTCCCATCAGGCATGCATATGCTAGAAGAAGCATGAAGCTTGTGATATGCAGCCATGGATCTTTTGATACACAGGACACTTCTCAGATTAGACTCTGACTCAAGGGGTGCAAATCATCTTCTTCTAGGATTGTGACACTTTCTCAAAATGACAAACGTGTTGACATAAGGCAATAAACACAACTGACCAGTATTTTCTAAGAAGATTTTACTCGTTAATGCCTTGAAATAACAAATGCTATTTTAAAACATTTAAAAATAACTTATACTGCAGTATTTACTTGTTCTTGTTGAGAACTGCAAACAAAAATAGCCACTCATGAAGACTTGCATAAGATTGTGCTATGATTTTCCAATGAAATCAGGACAGATTCTCTGAGGTCAGAGATTAAAATCCACAAAACAAGTAATGCAAACTAAGAGGGATATGTCATTACTTCAAAGAAAAAAATGTGATATTTTATGTAACAATGTCTTAGGGTACAGTGACTTGCATCTTGTAATTGTATGGGATGAATTATGTATGCATGATCTGCAAAACAGTTGAGGACTGGTGTTTAAGTTGTGTCTTAGAGGAAACTTCAGCAAGAGTTCTAAGATAAGAATTTAAGTAACTAATAATAGAAATATTAGCAGAACAAATAACAAATTTTAGTTTTAAAATGCAAATATTTTTTTTCAAAGAAGATCTGATACATGTAATTCAGACATTAATATGTTTTTATAATAAAGTTGATAATCAAAGCATGGCTTGGCACATTCACTGACTAAATTTATCATGTATTTCATTTGGAATTGTTATAGTCAACAAATGAAGATAGTTGGAAGAAATTGCTTTAAGAAGGGTTGACTTCATTTCTTATCAAATGTCACTAATTGGTCTACTTTCTGCCATTGCATAGTCTCAGAAGACTCTGGGACTGTGAGATGAATTATACTTACTACAGACTATACAACTAAATGTCCTCTTATGTTATCAAAAGGAATCAAATTAGAGCAGCAGTGCATTGTAAATAGCTGGTCACATGATCAGACATTAAACTAGAAGGTCATTTTGTTAGGACGCAGACGCTTAAAAAAGATCTAGGAAGACAGGAAACTGAACCAATAACTAAATAATACCATGATCTCATGCTTCATTTTGGGAAACAGTGTAGAGGCAATAAAGAGAATTTTAGGACTATTTTAGATACAAGTATGCAAGGATGGTGAGCTTGCTGTCTGCAAAGGAGCTAACTGCTCCCTTATAAATGTCAGAACCGACTGCAGAAGGATCCAGGCCAATATAAAATCATCTCAAAAAATAACAGCTATTATTATAGATCATGCTGCAAATGGTATTTAGAATCATACTATCTATACCAATGTAAGTTTCCAAAAGGTAAGTCATGTCGTTCCATTACATTTCAATAGCATATCTCTAACCAGATTCTTAAGGTCCAACACTCAAATAGGAGAAAACCCTGGGACACTATTTTTTACTATATTTCCCATAATGATAAAAAAATTTCTCTTCCAAAATGCCATATTTGTTTAAGAAACATGAAAATTCCAACCTCGTATTATAGCATTTGTCACATCTCATGTACATATTCTTTAAAGTCAGAACCAGGTTTTATTTATTTTTACACTTCTTACCACCTAACAATGCTTTGAACAGTGTAGATGTTTAGTGTTTGTAAATTGATAGTCATCAAATCTCCTTTCATTCACCCATTCAATTAATCAAACTACTCATTCAGACAATTCAAATTTTTTATAAAGTAGGAAATGTAAAATGTGTGCTCTTGCCCCATATGCTTTATTTCATACATTTTTACCAATTAAGGTTGCTTGTTTCTTAAACCAAGTGTTCTTCATTCTATGAAGCATGTTTTCTCCCTGAACCTTCTAGATTTAGTAATAATGGGAAAATAAAAGTAATAATTTCAAATTCTGTTTATAACAGAAATATGGCCTGTAAATCCCTTCCTTACATTTAATGGCATGTAAGAGCTCCATCTTCTCATGGAGAACTTACAAGGATTGCAATACCAATCCCTTGTGTCATGAAACTTAATCCCCCAGCGTCTGGCCAAATTTAAATTGGAACACATCCACTGTGCTTTCATAATCCAGCAAGATGCTAGCGGGAGTTCTGGGACCATTTATCTCATCCTTCTCAGTTAAAGGGGGTCCCTTCTCCCTTTTACCCTGAGAAATATCCCTTGGCATGGTCCCTAAGCTACTGTTATTTTGGATTTTCAGTTAGCAGCTTGAGCTGACAGTGTCAAATTCCGGCTGTGTTAGGGCAGAGACTGTGACCACGCTCTGAGAATCACACCTCTGCTGACTACCCACCTCATCCATCTCCAAACTAATTTTCTAAGCAGCATATGGCAATAAAGAGAGATTAGAGTTGGAAGGCAGAAGACCTGGCTTTTGCTCCTAGCTGTCGCTACTTTTGGTCAAATAGAGTAACCCTTTAAATATGATTTCTCATGAGTAAACTGAAGAGCTTGAATAAAATGTTTCCGAAGGTAACTTTCAGAGTTGAAAACCTACAGTCTCAGTCTCTTAGAACCATGATTTTCTGGTCTATTAAATGAAGAGGCTGTCAAGATTAAACTAGAAAATAGAAATATTAGATCAGGGAATTTAACTCATTTGTCACTGCTACAGTTCATGTGGACCAGAACAGTGCCTACCACTTTGTAGGCACCCAATAAATATTTATTGGCCACACTGGTGCTGACCAAGGAGATGATCCAATATTTTGCTTATCTATGATCAGTACCAGCCATCACAGCTGTCCCACACTTTACATTTCACCTACTTTTCTTCGGTGTAATTTAACATCAAGCCTATATTGGAGAGATCCCATAGTTTCTGCTCTAAATCTCTTAAGTCCCTAGGCGGCCATGGTAGAATTGTAGAATTGGTCTGGGTCACCCCATTTTCAATATGGTATACCCAGTTTTTAAATAATGCTGCCAACTGCTGAGAACAACTTTGGCAACTGAAGAACGAAGGCACTTGTTTTCAGATGGCTGCTTGGCAAAGTTTATCAGGGAAAAGCTATCTCCAGTCACCCTCCTGGCCTGAGACACACATTGATCTAAAGTTCTGCATTACTTGAAATGTTTATTGTGAGAAAACATGTCCACTAATTATGCCAATTTTTGTTTTCAGGTATGTATATTCTACTTACTCTGTTTATACTTATTCTTTAGGAAATTTAGGACATTAATTTCCAAAACATTTCCCCCCAAACATGTAATCCTCAGAAACTAGACTTTTATTTCTGTGAAAGAGACCAGTGGGTGGGGGAGGAATATGTAGGAAAATACTTTTGGAAAAATATCACATGCATAACAAACATTGTAATGTTAAAAGTTCTAATAAGTCCTATAGAGAAGAAATGAACTTGTTTTTCTAGCATTTCTCCAATCTTTTGACAAGGAAATATTTTCATTTTCTACTAGAACGAAGGAACTTTTTTTGAGAAATGCTCATAAGTCTCTTCTAGTTAAATATAAAGAAGGAAATACAACAAAATTTACTAAGAAATGGAAACCTTTGAATTCATACTGATAAAAATAATTTCATCTTAAAATTAACCTATAAATAAACTGTCTAATGAGGAAGGAGGCGGTTCAAGCTCTGATTGGTGCTGACATTGAACTGTCCAAAGGCAAGGTCCATTGAGGCACATTTTCTTCACAAGAGAACAGTCTGTAACCTCAGCTATTATAGCCAAGTTAGTGGGTAAGGATCGGGATGCATTTACAGACCAAAACACTAGACTGCCACAAAAGGGCTTCTGACCAATACAGGAATTTTTTCCTAGAGGAGTGCAGACAGGAGACCATCTTCTTCCTGCCAGATAACCCCTCACAGATTCATTTTCGACAAGGTAAAAAGTTTGGTTTTATTTTAAAACTGTTTTGAAACATATATCCACATTGGAGGAAAAACACACATCCTAAATTTATTCCATTTGATATATTTGCACAAGAGCAAGAGGAAAAGCTTGAGTCAAAGACCAATGCAATTGATGGAGATCACATGTGAACCAGAAGTACCTGTATTAGAGAATGATGTCCACACAAGACTGATTGAGTTAGTGGGTACACAGCCCCTAAGAGTCACACATCTAGCCCCATACCTATCAGGAAATGATCACAGTTATCTTAGTTGCTTAACATAACTGTAGGTGGCCCTTGGCTTCTGATTTGACAAGAATACTATGGAGTGTTTGGTGTCAGGCACCTTGGCACCTGCACCTTATTAACAGCTCTTCCATAGACCGTCTGCTGCCAGAAATAGGAACAATGCTCTGTTCTCATCCAGAAGATGTTTAATCTCTCTAGTAGAAAGACCAATCAGATGTAGAAAAAACCAGGATCAAATTTCTTGCTTCTATCCTGGTGCAGTAGTGCTGAAACTTGGGGGCTGAAGCAGGAGGATCACAAGTAAGCGGCCAGTCTTGGAAACTTAGCAAGACTCTGTAACAAAATAAAACAAAATGGGCTGGGATATAGCTCAGAGGTACAGTGCATGCATGAGGTACATGCATGAGGCCCTGAGATCAATCCTTAATACTGGGGGGTAAAAAAGAGGCTTGCTTCTGTGGTAGAGTCTTCATCTGTATTGTGGGAACTCACCATGCAATTTGGTAATTGGTTGTAGGCAGGGAGAGATCAAAGCTAGAGACTGAAATTGACATTCATTGAGAGTAGTTCACAGAACAGTGTTGATCACAGCAACAAGGAGCAAAGGAAAAACAATATTTTTACAAGACACAAGAAGGCTTTTGTAGTAGATGGTTAGTCCTTGTACCAAATTCATTGTAACTAAATCCCCAAAGTCCAGACTCTTAATTTCAGGACATAAAACATCTTCATTTTACAGATCTCTTCATTGCATTGTCTACCCATGCATCTTCACATCAGATAGCCACTAATAATACCAGCTGACATTTACTGAGCTCCTATTATATACCCTGAAACATGCAAAGCACTATTCCTACATAACTCAGTTACTCTTCACTGCAAACCAGTGAGGTAAATAATGTTACCCTCCATATATATAGAAAAGGGTCAGGCTTGAAGAAGTTAAATAACTTACCCAAAGTTATACTGCTAGGAAGCAAATGATGGCAGCAGGCTGAAGCCAAACACTGACTGACCAATGGCCCTGCTCCTAATCACAAAGTCAGGCTGCTTTGATGAACAAAGTTTAATTTCCTGCAACACAACCTCCAAAGTATACACCCATGTATGAAAACCAAGCAGATCCCTCCATCTTTCCCGCTGTGAAAGGATGCTAGAGCTAACAGTTTCCTTATCTCACAGCTTTCCTGAAACAAGATACCATTGACTCTGTGGCTCAAGAATCTTCAGAACTTACACTTTCCCAGGCGATCCAACATTTACATTTTCTTGTTTTTGTAAGCAAGACCCTGACACAGTTCATCCATGGTGGATTCAGGTGGTGTCTCCTTGACCTGTACTCTAGCCCTGTATAGTTACATTCATGGTCAGCTTTGCTGCTCTGTTTTACAGGCCTGGGTGTTGTGCAATCTTTATGTTGCATTTAACTGACTGAAGAAAAAGTCTCTTGTCTAGGGACAGGGACCACAGACCTCAATCCTCGAATAAGAGGAATAGTATCTTCCTCTCCTCAGTTGCCTTTGGTCAAATAAGAGCGACAATTTTAAAAACAGCTTGTTAGCTTCATGACAAACAGGTAAACTATCATTTAATCAGTTCTGCTTAGTACAGCAGTTTCCAGGTCTCTAAGGATAGGCCATAGTAACAGTTCTTTGCTGATCTGCTTTACACACACACACACACACACACACACACACACACACACAAATCTATTAAAAGAAAATCCTTTAGAACAGATGTGTTGACAAATCCCTGTCCACAAAGCAGTTAAGCTATTTAACAAAAATGTTGGTTCAGTATTTCTTCTATCTGTTGTCGCTGTATGTGTTTGCAGAGTCTCAGTGGGGTGCACTGGAGGAGGTTGGGTGGGGAGAACAGAGAAAGAAGCATTAGCAAAACCAGGTGAGGATGAAAGAAAAAAAGCAACAGAAAGCAGTGAGAGGAAGGGAGGGAGAGAGAGAAAGAGAACACCATGCAGGACAGTTAAAACAAAAGTCACAGAGGTAGTTGATAGCAGGAAAATGACACCATATTTGCCCATCAGATGATGTTAATCCCAACAGTTCTTCTCCAAATTTGGCAATCCTAAAATATCTTCCAGACCCATGCCAGAGCCCAGGCCTCAGCCTAAGGCTGCCCCCACCCACCCAGCCCCAAGACCACCCCTACAGATCTGCACTGGAGCCCAGGTACAGGTCAGACCCAGGACCAACCCTACTGACCCACCCAGGAAGCCTAGCCTGCCTTCATATTGGGTCACTGCAGCCATCACCATAGCCCTCACCACATGGTAGCCTCCACCTTGGGACAACAGACAGGGCCTAGAAGCAGCTGCATCCCCAAACAGGCAGCCATTGTAAAACACACCCTTCCAGCCCCATCTCTGAAAGTGGTTGTATTAATCTTAGGGCACCACCACTGCTATCTTGAGTTACCTCCACTATTGCCACCACCACCTTAAGTTGCAGAATCATCCATCTTGGGAAGCCAGCCAGGGACTGGAAGCCCAACACCAAGGTGAGGTACAGGTAATCTGCAGGGACGCTACAAGATTATAGGGTAGAAACTGTAATACCTTAGATCTGCACTGCAAGAAAGAAAGACACATAGACAACATGAAAAAAACAAAGGAAAAAAGTGCCCCAAACAAACCAAGATACTACAATAACAGAATCCATTGACAGCACTGTTGATGAAATGTCAGAGAAGGAGTTCAAAATGTACATAATTAAAATGATCTACAAATTAAAGAATGACATAAGAGAGCAAATACAGGCAAAAAATTGATCACTCCAACAAAGAGATAAGGAAGCAAATACAGGCAACCATTGATCACACCAACAAAGAGATAAGGGAACAAATACAGGTAGCAAAAAGATTACTTCAAGAAAGAGACTCTGAAAAAAAAACAGAAATCCTTGAAATGAAGGAAATAATAAACCAAATTAAAAAATCAATAAAAAGCATCACCAACAGACTAGATCACTTGAAAGACAGAACATCAGATAATGAAGACAAAGTATACAATCTTGAAAATTGGCCACACAGTGAAGATGGTAAGAAACCATGAACAGAACATCCAAGAAATATGGGATAGCATCAAAAGACCAAATCTAAGATTTATTGGGATAGAGGGGGGCACAGAGATTCAAACCAAAGGAATGTATAATCTTTCCAATGAAATAATATCACAAAATTTCCCAAACATGAAGAATGAATTGGAAAAGCAAAAGAGGCTTACAGGACACAAAATTTACAAAATTACAACAGATCTACACCAAGGCACATTATAATAAAAATGCCTAGCATACAAAATAAGGATAGAATATTAAAGGCTGCAAAAGAGAGGAAGCAAATCCCATGCAACTGGGAGACCAATTTGAATCTCAGCAGATTTTTCAACCCAGACCCTCAAAGCCAGGAGATCATGGAACAACATTTACCAAGCTCTGAAAGAAAATGAATGCCATTCAAGAATCTTATATCCAGCAAAATTAAGCTTCGGATTTGATGATGAAATAAAAACCTTTCATGTTGAACAAAAGTTAAAACAATTTACAGTGAGAAAGCCTGAACTGCCATTCTCAGCAAAATATTCCACAAGGAGGAAATGAAAAACAACAATGAAAATCAGAAAAGGGAGGAACTACACTAAAGGAAAGGCCAATCAAATGAGAAAACAATTCAAATTAAAAACAAAAATAAACAAAAAGGTCCAGGAATACAAATCATAAATAATAACCCTGAATGTGAAGGGCCTAAACTCATCAACTAAAATACATAGACTGACAGATTGGATTTTAAAAAAAGAGAGAGAGAGGAGAGAGAGAGAGTCTGGGGCTGGGGCTCAGTGGTAGAGTACTTGTCTAGCATGTGTGAGGCACTGAGTTCAATTCTCAGCACCACATATAAATAAAAAAATAAAGATCCATCAACAACTAAATAAATAAATAAGAAGACCCAACAATATGCTGCCTTGAAGAGACTCATCTCACAGGAAAAGACATCCACAGACTGAAGGTGAATTGGTGGGAAAAAACATCACTCACATGTACTATGTAAACAAGCAGGGGTTTCCATATTCATATCAGATAAAGTGGATTTCAAAACAAAGCTATTGAAAAGGGATAAAAAAGGACATTTCCTACTGGTTAAGGGATTCATATATCAACAACACATAACAATCATAAATATCTATGCCCCAAATAATGGAGCAACTATGTATATTAAACAAACCCTTCTCAACTACAAAAATCAAATAGACTACAACACAATAATACTGGGTGACTTTAATACACCTCTCTCATCACTGGATAGATCTTCCAAACAAAAACTAAACAAAGAAACTATAGGACTCAATAAAGCATCAGACTTAACTGACATAAATACAATATTCCATCAATCAACGAGCAAATACACTTTCTTCTCAGCAGCACATGGATCTTTCTCCAAAATAGACCATATGTTATGCCACAAAGAAAGTCTTAGTAAATACAAAAGAATAGAGATGCTACCCTGCATTCTATCTGACCATAATGGAATAAAATTAGAAATCAATGATAAAATAAAAAATAGAAGCTACTCCAATACCTAATAATATGCCATTGAATGTTGCGTGGATAACAGAAGACATCAAGGAGGAGATAAAAAAAATTCTTAGAGGTAAATGAAAACTTTGTACAACCTATCAAAATCTCTGGGACACTATGAAGGCAGTGCTAAGAGAAAATTTCATTGCATTAAGCTCATTTACTAAAAGAAGAAAAAGTCAACAAATAAATAATCTGATATTACATCTCAAAGCCCTAGGAAAAGAACAAACAAACACTAAAAGTAGTAGAAGACAGGAAATAATTAATATCAGGGTGGAAATCAATGAAATTGAAACAAAAGAAACAATTTTAAAAATTCACAAAACAAAAAGCTGGTTTTATAAAAAAATAAGTAAAATAAAACTGACATTTAGCCATCCTAATGAAAAGAAGGACAGAGAAAACTCAAATTACTAAAATTTGTGATGAAAAAGGAAATATGACAGATAGTACTGAAATACAGAAGACAATTCAAAACTATTTTAAAAATTTATACTTCAGTAAAATAGAAAACCTCTAAGACACCAACAAATTTTTAGAGGCATATGATCAACCCAAATTGAGTCAAGAGGACATGCACAATTTAAACAGATCAACTTTAAGCAAGTAAATAAAGATCTCATCAAAAGTCTACCAACCAAGAAAAGCCTGGGACCAGACAGACTCACAGCTGAGTTCTACAAGACCTACAAAGAAGAATTAATACCAATACTCCTCAAATTATTCCATAAAATAGAAAAGGAGGGAACCCTTCTAAACTCATCCTGATACCAAAACCAGGCAGAGACACATCAAGGAAAGAAAATTTCAAACTATTATCCCTGATTAACATGCATGCATACATTCTCAATAAAATTCTGAAAAATTCCATACCAAAACATATTTTAAAAACAGTGCACCATGATTAAGTAGGATTCATTCAAGGGATGCAAGGTTGGTTCAACATATGGAAATCAATAAACATAATTCATCACATCAATAGATTTAAAGATAAAAATCATATGATTATACCAATTGATGCAGAGAAAGCATTTGACAAAATACAGAAGGCTTTTATTTTCAAAACACTAGAAAATTTAGGGATATTAGGAATACATCTCAACTTTGTAAAAGCTACATATACTAAACTCAAGGCCAATATTATTCTAGATGGAGAAAAATTGGAAGCTTTCCCTCTAAAAACTGGAACAAGACAGGGATGCCCTCTTTCACCACTTCTATTCAACATAGTCCTTGAAACTCTAGTCAGAACAATTAGATAGATGAAAGAAAAAGAAAAACTCAAACTATCATTATTTACTGATGACATGATTCTATACTTAGAGGATCCAAAACACTCCACTGTAAAATTTCTAGAATTAATAAATGAATTCAGCAAAATAGCAAGATATGAAACAATACCTATAAATCAAATGCATTTCTATACATCAGTGATGAATCCTCTGAAAGAGAAATTAGAGAAACTACCCATTCACAATAGCCTCAAAAAAATAAATACTTGGGAATCAATTTAACAAGAGGTGAAAGACCACTACAATAAAAACTACAGAACACTAAAGAAAGAAATTGAAGAAGACCTTAAAGATAGAAAGAACTCCCATGCTCTTGGATAGGCAAAATTAATATTGTCAAAATGACCATACTATCAAAAGCACTATACAGATTCAATATGATTCCTATTAAAATCCCAACATCATTCCTTATAGAAATAGAAAAAACAATTATGAAATTTATTTGGAAAAATAAGAGACCTGAATAGCCAAAGCAATCCTTAGCCAGAAGAGTAAAGCAGATGTTATCACTATACCAGACCTTAAACTGTACTACAAAGCTATAGTAACAAAGCAGCACAGTATTGGCACCAAAATAGAGTTGTAGACCAATAGTCCAGAATAGAAGACACAGAAACAAACTCACATAAATACAGTATCTCATACTAGACAAAGGCACCAAAAAACATACATTGGAGAAAAGATAGCCTCTTAAACAAATGGTGCTGGGAAAACTGGAAATCCAAATGTAGCAAAATAAAATTAGGCCCCTATCTCTCACCATGCACAAAACTCAACTCAAAGTCAATCAAGGACCTAGGAATTAGACCAGAGATCCTGCACCTAATAGAAGAAAATGTAGGTCCAAATCTTCATCATGTCAGATTAGTCCCAAACTTCCTTAAGAAGAAATAAAATATATTAAAATATAAGAAATAAAATAAAATATATAGAGCAAGAAATAAAATCAAGAATCAATAAATGAGATGAATTTAAATTGAAAAGGTTCTTCTCAGCAAAAAAAACAATTAATAATGTGAAGAGAAAGCCGAAATTTTAGGAGCAAAAAAAATGATAGATGGAGTTCTTCTTTTCCTATTCATATCCCTTTAATTTCTTTCATTTGTCTGAATAGAAGTAGTGAAAGAAGGCATACCTGTCCTGTTCTAGTTTTTAGAGGGAATTCTTCCAATTTTTCTCCATTTAGAATGATATTGGCCTTGAGTTTAGCATAGATAGCTTTTACAATGTTTTACATCACCTAACTGCATCTACAGTCTTTCTACTCCCATCTTTTTGCCCCCTTCTTCTGTGGGAAAGATGCTTAAAGTCTTTAACTGACACCCCCATGGCATTCTGAATAAACTTCTAACACTGAGAATGACAGACAAAACCCTTTGACACTGGTCTTTGCCCATCTTTCCAGTTTCATCTTTTCTCCCATCTCTCTTACCAGTTTCTATCTGTACTCCAGTCACTTTTCTCAGCCCCTGAGTTTTTCCTGTCTCTGTAGCATTGCACACAGAGAGTCCTTTCTGATTGGCTCATCAAACTCACCAACTCCATCCCACCTCCCACCAGCCCTTCGATTCTTTTTTTAAAAAAAAATATTTATTCAATTGTAGATGAACACACAGTATCTTTGTTTTTAAAGTGGTGCTGAGGATTGAACCCAGTGCTTCACACATGCAAGGTAAGCACTTTACCACTGACCTACAGCCTCAGCAGCCAGCCCTTCAATTCTTTAGCTCTGGTTGTGGGTGAAATCAGGAACAAGGGAACTTTAGATCATTTTAATGCAGTTAATCTGGAAATTCAGATGCAGCAAAATTAAATGAAACCCCTATCTCTCAAGGACCTAGGAATTAGACTAGAGATCCTGCACCTTATAAATAGACAGTTGTCCTTCAACACCTACAAAAGATTTGTTCCTCTTGAGATACCAAAATCTGTGAATGCTCACATCCCCGATATAAAAATGGCATAGTATTGCATATAACCTACACACATCATGCCATATACTTTAAATCAACTCTAGATTACTTACACTTAAAACAATGCAAATGTTATGTAAATAGTTTGGGGAATGATGACATGCAAAATAGTCTGTACATATTCAATATAAATGCAACTTTTTAAAATATTTTTTATACATAGTTGATTGAATCCATGGATTCAGAGCCATGGATATAGAAGGAAACACACACACACACACACACACACACACATACACACACACACACACACACACACACACACACGGGAAGGTGGAGGGAGAAAGAGGTGGTGTGGGTAGAGAGCAGATACAAGACTAGGAGAAGGATTCAGCAGACTCTCCCAACTGCCCCTTCCCTGAGTTTGCCTCGCTCAGAGCCCTTGTCATTGTCACAGTCTTTTGTGGTATTGTTTGGTTTTTTGGTTTTTTGTTTGTTTGTTTGGTTGGTTGGTTGGTTGAGACAGGGTCTTGCTAAGTTGCCCAGGCTGGCCTGGAACTTGTGTCCACTTGCCTCAGAGTCCCAAGAAGCTGGGATTACAGGTGTGCACCACCATACCTGGCTACTACAGCCTTTCAATCACCAGAAGTTTTCACCTCTTTGAGAGCAAGAAGACTGTCAGGATATGCTCAACATAAGCCTGATGCTCTGGATGCAATAGCAATTGCTTCTTGAATAGAAAGAACCCATGCTCATACCCAAACTTTCCTTATTGAGAAACTATTATTTGCAAAGACTACACACTAAAGGATGGGAGGTGGGAAGTAAAATTTCCACATCCTGCAGCACTAGATTTTTTGCTTTAACATAATTTGGATTGAATAAAACCATCTGAATAACCCATCTGGGTGGTTAAAATGGAAGTTTTACCTGCAAATAGGAACAGGCACTTTAAAAAATATTTTGTATAGTATAAATTGTTCTCACTGATGGAATCCTATCTGCAGTTTAATCACAGTGTTTATTGATGTTTCCATAAATGTATCTGTACTGAAAGCACAGTTTATTTTCTGGACCAAAGAGTTCTAATTTCAACCACCCCAGAGAATACCCATCATTTTCATCCAATTCCTTGACTTCATAGGAGGTCTTCCTTTCTTCTCAATGGGACAAATGAACCATTTTTCCATCATTTAAGCTCACAGTAGCTGCTGTAGAGGAAGTCCTCTGCACAAGAGAGAGCAATTCATTAGGCACTCAACAATACTATACTAAGTACCAGGAGGAGAAATTAAGGACCTAAATAAAGATACTGCCATTGAGGAACATCCACTTTTTGATGCAAATAGTCAGCAGTCTTGAAGAAAACTGCTGTTAGTGCTACGTATCCTTCCCAGTTTATAAACCTCTTTTCCCTGTTTCTTTACCCTTTCTGATTTCCTGGCCTCTCTGGCCACTGACATTAACAATCAATCACAAGCTACTCAGATCTCTCAGAGTAAGACCAAACGTTTCTCTTGTTCCTTCCCTCAATTTCTACTGCACTCCCTCCCCAAGGGGGAATTTCCAACACTCTCTCCTCACCAGTGTAGAATCCTTCTGCAAAGTATTTAACTTCTCTGCACTACAATTTCTGTGGATGGAAGTCACATCTGCATACACTTTTATGTCAGTTTAATATATCAGTTGAGATAATAAATACAAAATATGCTAGCACCAAGAGTGCTACACAAATCTCATTGTCGTGATAACATTTCTGATACTTTAAAAAGATAAGAAATCAGCCTGCGATACCACCTGTACCAAAACAGTTCATTTGCTCTTGATTTTTAACTCTGCCCAAATATACAATCCTGACGTCAATCTCAAATTTGAAAATATATATGGTGGAAGGATGGGGATGCAGGGGAATTAAAGATGAAAGAAGAAGTAAATTAAGTGACAAAAGATAGGGATCTTCACACGATCCCTTTGGGAGGCACTGTTATGTTGGTCATAAGGATAATAGTGATAGTGGTGTTAATAATATATATGTAATATTTAGTAAGCAATTAACTATGTGCCAGGCATTCTTTTAAGTGCTTTATAGGTGCTAACTCTCTGTTCTTCCAACATCCTCATAACATAGGAACTATTATTACTTTTATTTTACAAAGAGAGAAATTGAGGCAAATACTTACTAAATTCAGCAATCTGAGTTCAAGGCTCACACTCTTGACCACATTGTCTCTCAGAACAGTACTGCACTGACGTACACAGGTTACAGTGCCAAACTGCCTAGGATTGAAGCTACTCTATCACTTACAATTACTCTCAGATTAATGAGATAATAAATACCCGGCACACGGTAAGCATGCAGTAGATATTAGCTAGCAACACAGTAGCTCAATTTGCTTTTCTTTGCTTCTCAAACAATGAACTGGCTCTGTTGCTTATCCCAAAGCAAAGCGATTTTTGAAGGCAATACATTTTAAATCAAGTGCCAAGTGGAAGCCCTCACAGATGCTAGTAAACCAGCTGAAAGGAATCACTAAGTTCATTAGGTTCAGACCCTCCCAGGCTTTGCAGGGGATGGAGCATCAAGAAACCAGCAACATTCATTTTGCCGTTTACTAAGATGGTCCTCTGTGAATAAAATTAATTGAATTTTTTCCCCAAATCAATCCATACAGGGTAAAAACAGGCACAGCATAAGGTCTGTCTCTCTAAACAGATAAGGTGAACCATGGAGCAAGGCAATTTTAGATCATTTTAATGTAGTCAGTCCAGTTGAATAATTGAAACTAAAAATCCCTGTTTAGCCGTAATGAAGATTTTTTTAATGAAATAATTTAGGCAATTGTCCCAGATTTCCATTTCACTTCATTGTATCTATGAAGCTTAAAGTTGCAATTGACAAACTCATTTATAAGGACCAGGAACTTGACTCTCAGCTCAGGTAAGAGGGAGAGTCTTCCGTAGTCTATTTTTTTTTTAAAGAGAGAGTGAGAGAGGAGAGAGAGAGAGAGAGAGAGAGAGAGAATTTTTTGATATTTATTTTTTAGATATCGGCGGACACATCTTTGTTTGTACGTGGTGCTAAGAATCAAACCCGGGCTGCACGCATGCCAGTCGAGCTCGCTACCACTTGAGCCACATCCCCAGCCCCCGTAGTCTATTCTTTACCTGCTCAGGGCCATCCTTCGTGAGCTGTTTTGCAGAAGTCCTCAAACAGGGCTTCTCCTCCAGTCCCTCCTATGATTAAAATATATATATATATATATATATATATATATATATATATATATATATATATGATCAATTATCTCATAATAGAGTGTGACTCAATATATCATGCCTCCCTGGAGTATTTGCAATTTAGAAAAGAGCCACCATATGAGGGACAATCCTAACAGAAAGCAATGAATCACTGTCAGTGGCATTTCAAATATCCACAGTAGGCCTGTATCTTTGAGCAGGGAAACTTCCTTGCTTCCTCTCAAATCCACAGGTATCTATTAACACTATATCACTAGAAATCATTTCAAATGTTTTTGTCATTTTAAGAATCAGCAACAGTGTATCATCATAATAAAAAACCCAAGCAATATAAACCTTCATTAATGGAAAATAATAGATGATGGAGTTATCTATTCAGTATCACAAATCTCTAAATAACAAAAGTCACTTTCCTAGAAGAAACACAGATTTTTCTGTTTTAATATACATACAAGGTAGAGGAAAGAGTCTTTTCAAATACAATGTCATATACACTAGCTTTCTTATCCAAGGGCAATATGTTCTAGGATCCCGAGTGCTTGTTTGAAATCTTAAATAGTACCAAATCCTATATATTGTAGGGGTTTCCTATATGTACAAACCTATGATAAAGTTTAATTTGTATGTTAAAAACAATGACAGATTAACAACAATAATCAAAGAGGACAATCTAATAGTACTATAATAAAAGTTATGTGAATATGGAGTTTTCCACTTAATATTTTCAGATCATGGTGGACTAGGTAACTGAAACTGTGGGAAACGTAACTGTAAGTAAGGGAGGACTACTGTGTGCTTTAAAAAGCATTGCAGGTAAGTCTGGCTGTGATTTTGGATATACATAACTGTCTAGATACAAAGAGAGAAGTGTAGATAAGCTTATTCGTCACAGGGAGAAAGCACTGGCTCATTAAATAATAATGTTTTCAGAGGAAGGATCAGAATATGTGTGATATAACTGTGTGTCTGCATAAATGATGTATGTGTGTCCCCACAAGAAAATCCCTCCAAGTAAGCTTTAGAGATATAACATCTTGAATTTTTAACTAGTTTTGCTTAACAGTTATTCAATATCATGACAATCTTTGTAAAAATTGTTTCAATGTGTCCACATGTGTCTTTATATAGTATTATTTTAAATTCAGCATTTAGAACAATTGCTTTGTATAAGAATTGGACCACTCTCATTATCAGAACTACTACCTTTAATATACAGAATTTCATTCTACCCTGTATGCAAAAGAAAAAAAAATTAAATTGTGGTAACATGTACATAACAGAAAATTTACCATTTTAACTATTTTAAAGTACAATGTTAAGTATTGTTAAGTCAATTCACATCCAATCTTTTCATTTGTCAAAACAAACCCTAACCAGGCCCAGTGACACATGCCTGGAATCCCACCTCCTTGGGACACTGAAGCAGGAGGATCCCAAGTTGAGCCTGGCCAGTGCAACTTAGCAACATCCTATTTCAAAATAAAAAGGGTTGGAGGTACAACTCAGTGGGAGAGCACACCTGGATTTAATCCTCAGTAATATGCACATGCATACACACACACACACACACACACACACACATACACACACATCCCTGAAAACTTGACCTCATGTAATATACAATGAGTTAGGAGAAATGAAAAATAATCACATGAAGATGTAATATAATTCAGGTCTTCACAGAATGTAGGCAAGACAGAATGTCCTAGTTCAGGTCTTTCCACCTATTCTTACAAAATCATAATCCTATTGTATTAGAGTCACACCTTTATGGCCTCATTTAAGCTTAATTACTTCCCAGAGATCTCACTTCCAAATACCATAGTTGGAATAAGTTTGAACCCACTAAATATCAAACAGTGAGGATTCAAGTTCAACATGAGTTTTGGTGGCAACATTCCAGTGGTCTCTCTAAAAATGTGGAGTTTGAGACCAAAATGGAAGAAGAGGCAAGGCATGCAATAATTCTGGAGAAGAACACTGTAACCAAAGAAACAGCAAACGCTGAGGGGAGAATGAGCTGAGTGTATTCAAAGAATAGCAAGAATAGCAATTTGGAAATCACAGAAGAGTGAGTGAGGAGGAGAAGGCAAGAGATGAATCATAGAAGTGGGCAGAGGCCGGATCACCTAGACTGGGAAGAGGTTTGGAATTGCTATTATAGATAGTCACTGGAAAGCCAGTGATGTATCTCAGCAGGAGAACACCTGCCTCCCATGCGCAAGGCCCTGAATTTGATTCTCAGCACCCCCCAAATAATAATAATAATAATAATAATAATAATAATAATAATAATAATGTCAATGGATACTTTTTGATCAATAGTAACATTCTAAATTGTTAAAAGATAATCCTGATTGCTCTGTGGAAAAGAAACTGTAAGGAAACAAAATAGGGAATTGGATATAGTTGCTTTCAACTAGGTAAGAAATGATGTGGTTGGGCTGGATTGATGCAGTGGAAGGAGCAACATAAATGAGCATGCAGCAGTAGTAATGAGAATTGGTAGATTTTCGGGATATATTCTAAAGGTAGAGCCGGCAGGCTTACAGACAAATTGGCTAATTGAGAGTGAGGCAGAGAAATCAGGAATGACTCCTTTGTTTTATTGTAATCAACTGATGGAATAACAGAGAGTGGATTGAGAAGGACTTGGAAAGGAAGTAGTTAACCAATAGTTACACTTTAAACCTGTTAAATTTGAGATGGCTATTAGACATCTATGTCAAATTGTTGAGCAAGCAGTTACACAAAAATCTGGGGAAGAGGGCAGAGTTAGAGATACAAGTCTGGAAGGCCCTAATTCTTACGTGGGATGGAAGTCATTTGATAATGAGCAGAAAATAAAGGAAAGAAGGATAGAGACAGTGCTGGGCATTCCAGCATTTAGAGGTCTATGTAAAAGAAAGACCCAGGCAAGAAACTGGAAAGGAACAACCAATCTGGTAGCAGAAAAATCAGGAGAATAAGAAATCAACATCCAGAAGAAAACAGAGAAGCAAAGGATTTGAAAATATAGTTTATGGAAAATAAAATACAAGTGACTATTAGAAAAGATATTCAGCTTCCTTCATAGTCAAGGAAAATAAGATTTAACTTAATTGTGATACTGTTGTTCACCCACAGGATTAACAAAGATCAAAATGTTAATAATATTACATTAAAGAAGCTGAACAGTTTCAGATATTATGGTGAGAGAGTGTTTAAACTGTCATATTTCCAGGCACGGTAGTGCACGCTTGTAATCCCAGGGGTATGGGAGGCTGAAACAGGAGAATCTCAGGTTCAAAGCCAGCCTCAGCAATGGTGAAGCGGTAAGCAACTCAGTGAAACCCTGTCTCTAAATAAAATACAAAAGGGGGCTGGGGATGTGGCTCAGTGGTTGAGTGCCCCTAAATTCAATCCCTGGTACAAAAAACAAAGAAACAAACAACAACAACAACAACAACAAAAAAAAACCTGTCATATTGTCTTTGGAGAGCAACTTGGCAATATTGAAATTTCAAGTGTGAATATACCCTTTGACAAAGCAATTCTACTTCTGGGAATTGTTCCTATAGTATATTTAGAAAAATGCAAAATGGCAAGTGTATTAGGATATACAGTACAGAGGGGGGTGACATTCAATAGCAAAAGGTTAGAAACAACTTTATGCATCATCAGGGAACTAGTTAAGTAAATTATGACTGATCTCCAAAATGGAATACTATTCAGCTATTAAAGAGAATGAGGCAGCTCTATAGGTGCCATATGGAAGAGTCCTGAAAATGCATGATTAATATGGATACATACATCATATATTCACATATGTACCAAGAATAGCTCTGAAAAGACACACAACATACACACACCTCTGGTTATGAGAATTGTGTCTGATGGAAAAGAGACTTACTCTGACTTTATACCCTTCTGTGTCTTTATAATTTTATTTCATGCACATGTATTACCTATTCAAAGGTTGTTTATTGTTGTTAACATAAGGAAGGAGTACTGCCCACAGGTCAAGTAAAATAAGGACTGAAAATTTCTAAGACCAGATAGAGGTCCTTGGCAGCATTGATTAGAGTTAGTTCACTAGAGTGAGAGAAACGAAGAAACCTGGTGGGATATCCAAGAAAGAATGATTGGCATGTGCCAATGATAGTGAATGCAGAGCCTGCACTGGAAAGAATGTGACTTATTTCAGACCCAGCCATTTCTTATCCTTTCAACCTGAACAAGTCTCATAATTTTTGAAAGCCTCAGTTACTTCACGAGTAAGAGGAAGAAAGCCATATTTGACTTGTCTATTGGACAACATTCATGTTGAGCTCAAATGAGAAAGTGCCTTTAATGAGCTACAATACCCATTAATTAAATACATCATTATTGGTATTACTATTTACGCAGCCTTGTGCTATAGAAGAAACCTTTGAAAAAGTATTTTGAAGAGTTGGAGATTTAGCTTTTTCTCTGTGGATCCATTTTTATAATGCAACCCATAATATATTTCAGGTATGTCAATATTGTTACTTTCTTAAATGCCTTGTTTTTACCCAATGAAATATTTTCTCCTTAAAATTCATCAGTTTTAAAACTGTAGCTTTAACTAAAAACTTAAAAGCCTCTTGCAAAAAAAAAGCCTCTTGTTTATTTTTGCTTTAACAATACTGTGATAATATAGAAATGTGCAAAAATGTTTTAAAAATTGAAAATCACAACAGTCTCATTTCCCAGAAATAACCACTCTTAACTTGTACATTTTAAAAAATATTTACAGACATTTTTGTATTTTGTGATCAAAAATGCAATCCATATCCTTGTAGGAACTTACTTTGGATTTAAACAAAAACAAGTTGACTCCCGCTGACACTTCTTAATCAAAACCAAAACACTGAGCCACAGTATATCTCTCCCCACTACAAACATGAGTTGCCCCCATCCAGATCTGACTTACAATGGGAAAAGCCAGAGGTTTCCCCACTCTGCACTACTCTCTATGAAAAAAGTCCATATAAATGTCTGGACAGAAACAACAAACTTTAGCAACTGAGCAAGACCCTTTCTCAAAAAAAAAGGGCTGGGGATGTAGCTCAGTGGTAAAGTGCCTCTGGGTTCAATCCCCCATTCGAAAGAAAGAAGGAACCGACCAGCTTTGATAATAGGTCCTTCTTAAATGTTGAGTTTCTGAGTTGAGAAGAAGTTGTAGCAGTTAATTTGATTCTGCCAAATAACTCTTATCTCATTGGAAACTGGTAGAATTGTGTGGATGGATGCTTTGCAAAATAAGATATGGAAAACTCCCTCTGCTACTAACCCTTTGACCACGATAATTAGGAATCACCTAATTTAGCCCTGAACACTCAGTAGTGAATAACATATTCCCACTTGAAAGAGAAATTTTAAGATGTAATAAATATTCTTTTTAATCAAATTAATCTTTGTTTGCATAAGCAGACCCATCTCCAGGGCAAGCCCAAGAATAGAAATTGCACATAAATCATGCAATACACCTCTATCTGCAAATGTGAATTTGCAAGTTGCAGAAACCTAGAATGCATCGAAGGAATAAAGATGTTTCTGTTTTTCTTCTCACCTTCTAATTGCAATATCAATACTTGAAACACCACCAAAGTAATGGGGAAATAGCCAGATTTGGTGGTACGAAGAAAAAAAAAAGAGTATTTTTAGTGGCTGTACTAGCATATTGGTTGCCATAACTAAATACTAGACTGGATGAATTAAACAACATAAATATGTTCTCTCACAAATCTGAAAACCACAAATCTAAGTTCACGACACCAGCTTTGTCAGTTTTTAGTGAGAACTGTCTTCCTAGTTTGTAGGTGGACACCTTCTCGTCATGTCTTCACTTGGTAGATTAAAGGCCAGCAAACTCTCTGGTGACTCTTCTTATAAGGGACCATAATCCCATCACAAGGGGCCTTCCCTCATCACATTATCTAACCCAAATTTCTTCTGGAAGGGTCTTTTCTCCAAATATTATCTCATTGGAGGTTAGGGCTTCAACATGAATTTGGGGAAGATATTGAATCCATAACATTAGTGCTTTCTGAGGTAATTTTTATAATTAAAAGGATTATAGAAACAATGAGAAGTGAAAAGTACCCTGTGTTAGAAGCCAAGAGACTTGAACTATGTTACAACTCTCAGTGTGTCCTTGAGCTAGCCATTTGATCACTCTCCGTTTCTTCCATTTGTTAAAATGAAACAGGTGGACTGGAGACTCAACACTAGATCTAATAGTCCACTTATTCAAAGCAAAAGGAATGCTGTAGAACTTAATTTTTCTAACACCAGATAAAATAAATTTCTATCCAGCTGTGAAAAGATGATTGAATTATAACCTTCCTTTTCCTTTCAAAAGTTATCTTTCCCAAACAAAAATCCAGTTTGGTTGCTAGAAATAAATTGCCGTATCTGTGGGAGAAGGAAGTTTTATTTTGCAAAACCATGTATAACACATATCATATGACTAATGAAGAATTAGTGAGACATTTGGAAAAAACCCACCAGAGAAAAAGTTTAAATGATTTCAAATTCCTTATTAATTTCCTTTCATCATTTTACCTTCATCTCTGAATTTACTCTTTTAAACTATGATAATGTTATTATGACCAGATTTAATACAATTAGTTAGCAATCTTTCCACTTTCCTGGTGATACATAATTGCCTCGGTCTCATTTGGTGAGGATGATATGTAGGTTACATGACTTTTACAAGGTACTTTCAGATCCTATAAACTATACAATTAGTACTTATGAATTTTGTTTCTCACAGGATTCAGACATTTTATAAACTTTAAGAATAAAAACAAACTGCAAGGTTAATCAATAAATGTTTATTGAGAGTTTTAAGAGTGTCACATAAGCAGCCCTCAAATTTTTTAAGTTAGGGGTAGGGGTAGAAAGTGTTCCACAGTGACACCAGGAAGCCACAAAAATGATTTTGATACAATGGAGGTTTTATTTTTCAGAAGAAATTCAACAAGTACCTGCTATCTTCATGTCAAAACAAATGGTATGTTAAGTGCATTATGAATTTGGCATAATGAATCCAATATTATGTATAATTATAACCTACCAACCAAAAAACAGTGGAAATAGATATGATTATTTCTGGCCCCTCAGATTAGTACAGTTCAAAAAACTCTCAGAGAAACAATATAAGGGAGGCATGAGAATCCTCCTTACATCTGATGCAACCATAAATTTGATATGGATTACATTTGATACAATTACCTAAAGAAATGGTCCATAAAAACTTAAGCCTGTATAATTTTAAGAGTAGCAACCAGATATCCTACTCCAATTGTAATCCTGTTTATGAAGCAATGCACATCCATCAATGGATATAGGGCATTCAGTAAGAGACGAGTGTCAAGTCAGATATTTCTTTGATCCACGTTCACCTAAAGTTTCAGCAGTTCCCTCATAAGAAGGAAGAAATCTCATTTCAGAATAACTTTCAATATTTATTGTATTTTGTTACATATATATTAACTTAAGTATAATAGTACTAATTTCAGAACATAGGTTCAGTTATTCTCAATTACACATAATTCCTTTAGACCTTGACAAGAATATTGTCTGTACTGTGTGAACA
This sequence comes from Callospermophilus lateralis, assembly GCF_048772815.1. Classification (NCBI taxonomy): domain Eukaryota; kingdom Metazoa; phylum Chordata; class Mammalia; order Rodentia; family Sciuridae; genus Callospermophilus; species Callospermophilus lateralis. The sequence goes on along the minus strand of NW_027514713.1, from coordinate 8,862,155 downwards.
TCAAGACCCCAGATGATAACTGCAGTCAAGATTCAACTGCCGAAAGTTAATGGGCAAGGTTAGCTTTACTCCGAGTAGAAAGGGCACAAACAAGCCTTTTTCCTATTTGGATACATACACATTATGTCAGCCTTCGGCTAGACATTTAAGGGTTAACTAAAAAAAGAGGTATACATGGCATTGTTCCTGACTTTTACAAGCTTGTTATATAGTTAGAGAGGCAATACTGATATACTTACACTCACAGATTTAGCAAAAAGAGGGGGGAAAAAAAAAACGGCTTATGTGCAAGATGCTGTGCTAAGCAGAATATAAAGATGAACAAGATATACATGGTCCTTGACTTCAAAATAATTGCAATCTTATATGTAGAGGAGGATATAATAATAGCAATAAAGTAATAATAACTTCAAACATGTAGGGCTTAAATAATGTACCAGGGACTACACTAAGAGATTTATAACACACACATGATCTCATTTAATCTTCACATTAACACTATGAAGTAGGCACAATTATTCTTATTTTCCAGACGAGGAAACTCAGTTTACAGAGTTTAAGTAAGTGGCTCAAGATCATAAATCTAGCAAGTAAGACTTGTGTGTCTTGACTCCAAAAAGCATTAGCTCTTTCTGTGATAGCTCACCTCCACAAACAAATCAGTGTGATACAGCAAATGTCACAAGACCAGACCAAAGAACTATAGGGCATTTTTGTCTTATGGCATTTATTTCCGGTCATAGAAAACCAAAGTAATGGGAAAATAGCCAGATTTGGTAAAGTAGATGTTGGACTTTGGTAAAATAGATGTTGGACTTTGGTAAAGTAGATGTTGGACTTTGGTAAAATAGATGTTGGGCTTTGCCTGGCCCTTGAGCAATGGCAAAAATTCCAGCAAGAGTCAGGTAACTATAGGAAATTAGATTATTCCAGGAGGCAGAAGGCACATGAACAAAAGCAGGGAGCTCGGTGAACATACGTTTTGTAAAGGAGGGATGGTTAATGATCTTACGTGAGTGGTAGCCTAGCAAAAATATGGTGTTGTGATGGAAAAAGGGAGCTGGAACCTGGTTGAAGTCAAATGGTAACAGTAGGTCTTGAATGCTACTTTGAGTTTAGACTAATTGATTGCTATCATTGATTTATTGAAATGTGTTTGAAGAAGAAAGAGCTTAATCAGAACAGTGTGTTAGTGCAATTAAATAAGAACAACAATAATTAGGTGATGATATGTGACAATTGTCATCAAATAGTATCTCAATGTGAGGAAATATTCCCATTGTGACATAAGGAAAAATAACCAGTAGACTGAAAAGCGCATTTTAACCAGAATTATCACAGTCCAGTCTAGACCCAGAGGACTTACAAACTCAACCTTGATCAGTCACCCCTAGCAATTTGACCTCCCTGGGAAAAATGACAAGAATAGCAAGGAAAATAAATGAACAAATTTTAATAACTGCTAAACTTTGTGGAATTCATATGATGTACCAGGAAATAGCCCTAAGCTTTTTATAATAACAACCTGATGTCTGCTCCATGAATCCAGGTTCATTGCCAAGAAAGTTAAGTAGTCCTATGGACTATTTAAATCAAGCTATACAGATATCAGAGAATTTATTTCTTTTCAAGTGATCCGATTATTAATGACAACAAATATAGTCTCTCCCTCCTGTTGCACAGTTATGATTAAAACACTGAAAAATACACTCTCCGCCTTTCCCTTTCCTAACCCTCATAAGGACCATTTGTCACTAACACACTCCATTTCCAAGATTATAGTTTCTTTTACATTAGTTACATTTAATGGTGCTTGTTTCCCAGCACTTCTGTCTCTTCAGTAAACCTCTCTTCTTCAAATCAAAGTGTAGGATGAGTTATATCTAGGAAAAGCTCCTCCAAATAAACTGATTCCACCCACTGTGTATTCATTCTGGTGTCTTGTTCCTGAATTTTGAAGCACTTTTGGAACCTGAAGCTCACAATCTATAATTGCTTAAAGTTTCTCAATGTAAAGGCAGACAGGATTTGTGAAATGAAAAGGAAGAGAAAGATTTTTGTGACCATTATCAATCTTGACTAGAGAAGGAGACAGAGTCGCCATGTTTTCACTCACAAAACACCTACTATAAGTAAGCTATAGGCTTAAAAATTAAGCTCCACTAGGATAGAATGTGGGGGAATAAACACTATCTTGAGCCAGATTATTACATATAAGTTTTTAAAAGATAGAAATTACTTCTTAATTATTTTTGTATCTTTGAATTGCCTAGCAGTAAGATATACAGTCAGAACACTGAATAAAATATTTGTTGAATAATGAATAAATAAATGCTTTCTTAGCAAACCATAGATTGGTAGAAAGAAAAGTAAAATTTAAACGTGAACAATTCACTTTTTTTAGCCATTTGAATTAAAGTATCTCATGATGAATGAAATTTGAGTTGAATTCATTTATTAGTTCTAGAAGTTTTCTGGTAGAATTTTTTTGGATCCTCTAGGTATAAATGAATTCAGCAAAGTAGGAGGATATAAAATCAACACCCATAAATCAAAGGCATTTCTGTATATCAGCAACAAATCCTCTGAAAGAGAAAAATAGGAAAACTACCCCATTTACAATAACCTCAAAAAATAATACTTGGGAATCAACTTAACAAAAGAGGTTAAAGATCTCTACAATGAAAACTACAGAAGCTAAAGAAAGAAATTAAAGAAGACCTTAGAAGATGGAAAGATCTACCTTATTCTTGGATAGGCAGAATTAATATTATCAAAATGACCATACTACCAAAAGCATATTTAATGCAATTCTAATCAAAATCCCAATGACATTTCTCATAGAAATAGAAAAAGTAATCATGGAATGCATCTGGAAAAATAAGAGACCCAGAATAGCCAAAGCAATTCTTAGCAAGAAGAGTAAAGCAGGTGGCATCACTATGCCAGACCTTAAACTATACTATAGAGATATAGCAACAAAAATGACATGGTATTGGCATCAAAATAGACTTGTAGATCAATGGTACAGAATAGAGGACACAGAGACTAACCCACATAATTACAGTTATCTTATATTAGAAAAAGGCACCAAAAACATACATTGGAGAAAAGATAGCCTCTTCAACAAATGGTTCTGGGAAAACTAGAAATTCATATAATGAAATTAAGCCCCTATCTCTCACCATGCATAAAACTCAAATCAAAGTCAATCAAGGGCCTAGGAATTAGACCAGAGATCCTGTACTTAATAGAAGAAAAAATGGGCCCATATCTTCATCATGTCATATTAGGCACCAACTTTCTTAAGAAGACTCCTATAGAGCAAGAAATAAAATCAAGAATCAATTCTTCTCAGCAAAAGAAACAATCAGTGAGGTGAAAAGAGAGCCTACAAAATAGGAGCATATTTTTGCCACACACACATCAGATAGAGCACTAATCTCCAGGATACATAAAGAACTCAAAAAACTTAACACCAAAGCAAACAAACAAACGAACAACCCAACCAATAAATGGGCCAAGAAACTGAACAGACACTTCTCAGAAGAAGATATACAATCAATCAACAAATATATGAAAAAATGTTCAACATCTCTAGCAATTAGAGAAATGTAAATCAAAACTAAAGTTTCATCTCACTAAAATTTCATCTCTCTAAAATTTCATTTTACTCCAGTCAGAATGGCAGTTATTAAGAATACAAACAACAAGAAATATTGGCAAGGATTGGGGGGAAAGGCACCCTAATATATTTCTGTGGGATTGCAAATTGGTGCAATCAATCTGGAAAGCAGTATGGAGATTCCTTGAAAAACTTGAAATGGTACCACCATTTGACTCAACTATCCCACTCCTCTGTCTATGTCCAAAGGACTTAAAAATAGCATACTACAGGGACACAGCCACATCAATGTTTATAGCAGTATAATTCACAATAGTTAAACTGTAGAACCAACCTAGATGCCCATCGATAGATGAATGGATAAAGAAACTGTGACATATATACACAGTGTAATATTACTCAGCATTAAAAGAGAATAAAATAATAGCAAGTGCAGGTAAATGGATGGAGTTAGAGAATATCATGCTAAGTGAAGTAAGCCAATCCCAAACACCAAAGACTGAATATTTTCTCTGATATGTGAATGCTGATCCATAATGGAAGTGGGGAGAGTATGGGAAGAATGGAGGAACTTTAGATAGGGAAAAGGGGAGGGAAGAAAAGAGAGGGGGAATGGGGGTAGAAAAAATGGTGGAATGAGATGAACATCATTATCCTAAGTACATGTATGAAGACACGAATGGTGTGACTCTACTTTGTGTACAAATAGAGAAATGAAAATTATGCTCTACATGTATACTACGAATTGAAATTCATTCTACTGTCATGTATAACAAATTAGAAAAAAAAATTAAAATAAGAAATTTGAGTTTAATATGTTGGGCTTTTATGAAGATTTAATAATCTTTTTTGACATAACCAATATTGAATACCTTTAATAATAAAATGTGGTCAGGCTGTTATAAGATATCTTCTTAGCCAAAGGAAGAAATCATACGCCCACTCCGCCTGCCTCAGCCATAGTCACCTCCACTTTAATGAATGGTGTAGTGGGTTAAATGATCAACCCAAAAAAGATATGTCCTGGTCCCTAGGAACTGTCAATATTATCTATTTGGAAAAAGGGTCTTTACAAATGTAATTAAGCCAAGGTTTTTGTGCCAAGATCACCTGGACCACCGAAGAGGGCCCTAAATCTAATGACTACTGTCCCAAGAGACAAAAAAAGCAGGAGGCAACACAACCATGAGCACACATTGGAGCGATACCCCCAGGAAGACCAGTGAATGCTAACAGCCGCCAGAAGCTGAAAAAATCAAAGAATGGATTGGATTTTCTCCTAGAACTTCCAAAGGGAGTGCAGACTTGACAGCACCTTGACTTTGGACTTCTGGTCTCCAAAACTGCAAAAAAAGACATTTCTGTAGTTGTATCCCATCCAGCTGGTGGTAATTTATTACAGTGGTGCTAAAAATCTAATACAAAATAGATTTTCTTCCCCTTCCTTCCCCTGAGATCATCCTTAACTTGCATCTTTTTTTCATAAAAAATCCATCCTACAGCGCTGCTCTCCAAATCTCTCACCACTTCACCATTTGCCCTGTTCATTGATTCAAGCCACCACCCAGGTTAGGACTGTTTATTCTCAACATCCAGGCAAAATACCCTTTAAATATATCATATCATGCCGAAACACTTTAGGCACCCCCACAGTTTCAGAATAAAAGCCGAAATCCATGAAATGGCCCCCAAGACTTGAGTGACCTTTTGACTTCATCTCCTACTCTGCCCTACATTTTGCTCACCTCCAGCCCTTGGCCTCTAAACCCCTTTTGGTTCCTCCTGTTACACTCCAAGCATGGTCTCATCTCAAGATCTTTGCACTGGCAGTGCCTCTGCTTGGAAAATTATTTTCTTAAGCATCTTCAAGGCTTACTCCAGCACCTCTTTTAAGTCTTTTGTTCAAATGTAACTTTCTCAGAGATGAATAAAAAATATTGAATTAAATAACTAACAGAATGTATTTCAAATCTATATATTTTATAACTATCAAGCACTTTTGCTTCACAATTATTCTGTTTTCCCTATGATTTTTTTAACTATATGTCCTTGTCTTAGTGTTCCATGCAAATTTTCTCAGCATATACAGAATTAGAGTCTTTTCTAATGTCTTATATGTTAGATCCATAATTATTTAATGACTTTGGATATCATGGAAACACACGCTAATGCCTGATATTTTCTGAAGTGGTATGGCATGCATTGTCCTACTAATTAATTAATTGTGTTACATATGTAAGTGAAATAGTCTTTGCCTTATAAGCAGGGAGACAGCTGTGTATCTCTTCATTTTTTCCAAAGTTAAAAACTACTGTCAAAACCATAAATGGTGATAAGTTAATGAATAATGTAAGAGAGTGGTTAGAATAACATAGAAAGTTAGCTTCAAAAATGAACAAACCTATCAAAGAAAAAAAACTATCACTCCAAAATGGTCAGGATGGTAGCAGGTATATTATCACTACAGGAAGCAAATTTAACTGTCAAGTTGATGAAGAATAATTACAATTGTCAGGCAGAGAAATGATGAGATTGTGGGAAATTGAGCATTCTAAAATTCTCACACAAGTGTTGACTTCATGTTATAGTCCCAAAACTCATTTTAATGCTATTCTCACTTTTCCAGAAGTTATTGTTGCCAGTTTTTATCCTGCCAATTGTGAGAAGTTCCAATGTAATTTTGGTGTTTGTTTGTTTTATTTGTTTGAGATTTCATTATCACATTGTCAGATTTCTAGGTCATTGCTCAGAGAGGCAATTTTAGTAGTGTTTTAAATCACCCATGTGATAAACCTTTTCTTTGGAAAGACCTCTGTCCCAGTCATCCAAAATAATTTCATAATCTCTCTTGGTTTGAGAGTTTATGAATTTGAGGCCCACATAAATATCTCTTTGGCTAAGATGATAAATTTTCCCAAGCTAAACAGAACTTTCCCAAACCATGTTGAAAACAAAATTGTGATATTCCACTAAGTGTCAATTTCGACAGATCAAACATCCTTTCAAACTTTCAAACAGATCAAATACTTCTAGAAGTTAGGTACTGTGTGTTCCTTCTTGATTTGCTAGGTACTTGGCTCGTGGTAGTGGCATAATAGTGTAGCACTTCCTTTGAAGTCAGTATTCGTAAAGTCCCTAGAGGGACTGGGCTCAGGTAAGTTCCTCAGAGCTATGTAAGAGACAGACCTGGTCTGATATGTACAATAGCCCATGGCATTACCAGTTCACATTATAATTTTGCCAGATCTTATAAACTAAGCAGGTGTGGCCCTAGTCATTAGAGAGATGGGAAGCCCCCAGGGTAAACCAGATGTTGTAGAAACTATCATTACAACTATTATCAACATCTATCTGGTGCCAAAAATATATCTAACTCATTGTTGTCTCTTAGATCCACAGCAAGACAATGATTCTGCACTTCACTGGGGACACATGAATGTCTTGGCAATTTTAACTTAGGGAAATGTTAAACCAGAAAAGCACTTGTTGCAGAGGTTCTCAGGCAACATTATCCTATCCCCTCTGACTCTGGACCATTTCCAGTTTCAGCATCCTTTATCATCTTCTTCTGTAGCCAAAACTCTGAAGGAGGCCCGGATATAATTTGATCATATTTGGACAATTTTCTCCCTAATACTTTTCAAATCTATCTCATCTTTGTTCATGCCAAATACCACTGGCTTGTTCAGTCCTTCTTATCACTGACCAGGACTAACACAAGAGATCCCTAACTGTTCATTCTAACTCCTGTTTATTCACTCCCCCTTCATACCAAATCCATCCCCCTACATACATCCTCCACCTTGCAGAAGGATCTGCCAATCATGAGAAGTTCCAATGTGTGTTGCTTTTTAATTTTTAAAATATTTTTTTTTAGTTGTAGATGGACACAAAACCTTCATTTTATTTATTTATTTTTATGTGGTGCTGAGGATCAAACCCAGTGCCTCATAAGTATGAGCCAAGTGCTCTGCCACTGAGCACAATCCCAGCCCCCATTGTGATTTTTTATATGTAGAAACCTCCTGTAACACATCTGAATCATTTCAATCTCAAGTTTTTCATGATTCTGAATTCATTAGTTGGTTCATTCACTTCATTCAACAAATCCAGAGTGTTTCAGAACTAAGGGATACAACAGTAAACAAAACATATCTTTACCTTCTTGAAGCTTATATTCCTGTGGGTAAAGCAGGTAATAAACAGACAAATATATAAAACAAACAACAAAACACACACACACACACACACACACACACACACACGTGATGGAGGGGGAAATAAATTTTAGAAAGTCAGGGGAGTTCTGTCCAGCACAAACAGATGGGAGGAAAACCTTAGCCACAAGAGGGGATTAGGGTGCAGGGGCAAATTAAAGCCTTCCTTTCAGGCCTTCATAACTATTCTAGATATAAAGAAGCTATTGGAGGCTGAGCACTAGGGGATGTGATTACCTAAATTGTGTTTTAGAGGAGATCTTCTTACTTCTGTGCTCTGGGTAGACTTAGAGGGACAGAAATTGAAGCAAGGAGGAATATTCCCACACCAATTGTGGAGACACTTCTGTTATCCAGGTGGAAGTGCTGATAGCTTGGACTAGGTTAGTGATGGTGGTCAAGTTTGAGATGTCTGGCCAAAATGATTTGCTGAAGGATTGAATGTGGGTTAGAGAGAGAGAGAGAGAGAGAGAGAGAGAGAGAGAGAGAGAGAGAAATAAGAAGTAGAAAAGTAAAGAATGAAGAACTTAGCAATGCCTACAGAATCAAGCCCAAGTGTGACATATCCCCCCATCCAACTCCTGCTTCTTCAGCTTCTTCTCCTTCCTTCATACGTAAAAGATTTCCCTCCAGCAATTCTGATCCTAAGAGTTTCTTTTCCCATGTTCCCAGTGGCATTTCATGTCCCTATGATATTTCTCAGGCTGTTCTTTTTGTGTGGATTTCTCTTCCCACATAAATAATACTTTCTCAACTTTCAGGACTCAGCTCAGGTATCATCTCTTTGGGACACCTTTTCTGGACCCCATTTCTGACTATGTACCCTCCTTTTATGTGCCCTCTGCAATCTTAATATTAATCATGCTATATTGAAATTCTATTTTTGGTCAGTCTCTCCCACTAGGCTATCACCTCCACAAAGTAGGGATCTTGCATTATTTATCTTGGTATTTGTAGGGCTTCACCCAGGGCTTGCACACAGTAAAGGCTCAATAAATGCTTATTGATCTGAACTGAGCTTCCCAGGAACTCTCCACATCATCCAAGTCAGCCTGATGAGGAGCCACAGAGGATGCTATCATAAAATAAATGGAGAGGAAAGCTTTCCTGAATAAATCACATTACATGGGAGAGTGTGCTGACCACAGGAATCACATGCTTTTCTTATGGAGTGTGGTAAAGGCAGCCAGTCCCTTTATCTTACATCCCTGGGTAAGATAAAGTCAGGAATCAAGGATTAATGGCTTGAGTCAGGGAGAGAAAGAATAGACTTACCTACTCTCTTTTGCACATGGAGGTAACAGGCATCTAGAAAAATGAAACAATCAGGCACTAGCAGCCTGTTACCTTCACCTGTGTCCCCAACATCAGCCTGTGATGGTGATGCTTTTCTCAGTCATGTCTGGTAGACATCAAGAGAATCAGTCTGCAAACTTCAGGTACAGAGCCGTTTTCAGGGGATCTATAATCATGTTACATAAAGTGGGGTTTATATAAAGTTGACAGAATGTGCTGATGTGAGCCATTTACAGTTCAATTGTAACAGAGTAGTCTGGCAAGCAGCTAGCTTTATCTGGGATATGATGTACTTTGGATTCTGCTATCAAGTCAGATTTAGAATAACAATCTGAAAGGAACCAATCCCCCTTTTTTAAAGTCTGCTTTTTCTTCCTGGGATTCAGGAAAGAAAGCAAAAGAAGCTAGAAGAGTTTGCATAATCCCAGCAAACTTTGCATTACTCTTTACAGAAATGCAAATCACCTAAAAAGTTTTTTCCAAAGGTAATATTCATTACCCTTGGAAAAAAGGTAAT